>NW_021145316.1:117735-144713 GCF_002837175.3 Physeter macrocephalus
GGCACGAACCCGCGTCCCCTGCATCGGCAGGCGGACTCTCAACCACCGCGCCACCAGGGAAGCCCCCTCCCTCTGTATTTTTAACTTTTTACTTAGAACTCATTTTAGCTTCACAGAAGTTGGAAAGATAATTCAGTGAGTTCCCACATACCTTCACCCAGATTCCCCTAATGTTAACATTTGTCAAAAGGAAGACCTTAATATTGATACACGTTAAATGCATGCATCATACCTGTGAACTGCAGACTTTATTCAGATGTCACCAGCTTTACCACCAGTGTCCTTTCCCTGATCCGGAATCCATCCAGGATCCCATGTGACATTTTTCACCTTCATCCCTACCATCTGTGATGTTCCTAGGTCTTTCCTGACCTTGACACTTTTGAGGAGTGCTGCTTGGGTATTTTGTCCCTCCATTCGTTTTTTAAAAAACAGCTTTATCGGGAATTCCCTGGGGGTCCAGGGGTTAGGACTCGGAGCTTTCACTGCCGTGGCCCCAGGTTCAATCCCTGGTGGAGAACAAAGATCCAGCAAGCCGTGCGGCGCGGCCAGAAAAAATAAATTAAAAATATAAAAACAAAAACAGCTTTATTGAGATGTAATTCACATACCATACAATTCACCCGTTTAAAGTATACAATTCCATGACTTGGGGTTTATTACATTATTTTTTTTAATATTTATTTATTTATTTATTTTGGGGCTGCATCGGGTCTTAGTTAAGGCACACGGGATCTTTCGTCGCGGCGCGTGGGCTTCTCTCTAGCTGCGGCGTGCAGGTTCAGTAGTTGCAGTGCACAGGCTCCAGAGCGTGCGGGCTCTGTAGTTGCAGCACGCAGGCTCTCCAGTTGTGGCGCATGGGCTGCGTTGCCCCACAGCACGTGGGATCCTAGTTCCCTGACCAGGGATCGAACCGGCATGCCCTGCATTGCAAGGCGGGTTCGCAATCACTGCGCTACCAGGGAAGCCCTGTATGCAGTTCAGCTGTTTCCCTCTGATAAAGACCCTTGTGATTACATTGGGTCTTGCTGGATGATCCAGGCTAAGCTCCCGTCTCAAGATCACATCTGCAAAATCTCTTTTGCCCTGTAAGGCAAATGTCCAGGGATCAGGACTTGGCCATCATCATGGGGGTGGGGGAAGAAGCTGTGGCTCTGGCCTCCCTTGGAGCCATCAGCCACCCCATACCGGCAATTACCTGTCCGCCCACTGGCCCTGCACTCTTGCATGCAGGGTTTGGTCGGCCTTGCTCACTGTCGTGTCCCCAGTACCTGGAACGAGGCCTGGGAAACCTGAATTCCTACATTCACCAGCACTCACAACAGCCTGAGCACAGGAAATGGCCATTTTTGTCAAAAACGGTCAAATAGAAATTTCCGTCTGGTCACTCTAGTTTGCGCTGGCAAACTAGGCACGGAGGACCTTGCTTCCGCCTCAACTGTCTGTGCAGAACGAGGTATTCCCAGACCCATTTTACAGATGATCAGGTGGTACATTAGCCCCCAGGCATCTCTGCCCCCAGGCTCCTCACCCTGACAGTGCAGGCTGGGAGCCACGGGGGGGGGCTTCCAGGTTGCTAAAATCCTGAAATACGCTCAAATTCACGGGTAACCAGTCTCGACTCCGGGCCTCTAGATGCCCCCACGCAGCCCAGACCTCCATCTCCCCACCGAGCCCCAGCACGTCCTCATGAGCTGGTAACTAGTGGGTCTCACCTGGCCCAGAAGGGGGTCCTCGGACCTGCTCCCCCGGTCACCTGATTGGCCACTGCCTAAGCCGCACTGGGTGTGAACGCTTTTCTATCTCTTCCCTGCTCTGGTACATAGTAGGTGCTCAATGAGCGTGAAAACCCTCTCAGCCCCTTGCTCCCTGCCCAGTGCTCAGTCCACTCAGCCTCACTTCTGGCCCCCCACCATGGCCTCCGTGCTGCCGGGGAGCCCCCCCCCCACTTCCCGGGGGACCTCTGGGTGTGAGGGGGGCTGAACAAGAGGGCTTTGAGGCAGCCCTATCTCCGGAGGGAAGTCGAGGAGATAACACAGCTTCTCACTTTCCCAGCCTGTCTCAGACCAGAGATAACCAGGGGGAGATGGGGTGCCCAGAGCCCTATTAGCAACGGGGCCACCCACCTGCCCCCTGGGTCTCCCACGTTCCCACTATCACAGACTCCGGGCTGAAATCTGAGGAGTCACTCGGAAGAACTGCCTGAGACGACAGGCAGATGATAAGCCGGCCAGAGCTGGTGGGGAGGGGGACAAGTCTCCAGTGTCCCCTGGAAAATGACCCATAGGCTGCAGCCACCCTTCCCAAAGCCTGGTTCCACCCATACCTCCCCCAGAGAGCCAACCCTGACCCGCCGCATGCTCTCCAGAGCTGCCCTGAGACACAGCCCGGCCAACGGCCCTGCAAAAGCACCGGATCCAGTCCTCTGGCCGACCAGTGAAGAAGCTGAAACCAGAGAGGTTGGGAGGCTGGCCCCAGTCACACAGTATCTTGACAGTGGAGCAAGGGCTTAAACCCACATCCCTCAGTTGCTGCAAGTTCCTCTTCAGCACACCAGCCGTGGAAGGCCAGCGCCCAGGGTGGGCTGAATGTCTGATGAATGAATGAATGAATGAATGAGAGAGTGAATGGGTCAATCTGCTCAGTTTCTTACCAGAGGAGCGCCTCTCAGCCTAGTTTGCTCACCAGCCTGACCCCAGCTCAGCACCCTTTTGAGCTTCCTGACTCACCCACACACCCAGGTGGAAGCAGCAGGTGGACGGTGGAGAGGAGGCGCTCACCCAGGGACAAGTGTGCTGCTTCCCGTACACCAGCAGCCCAGGCACTGCCTGCCTGCTCTCTGCCCATCGCCAGCCTGCGCAAGGCTTTCCCTGCAGGACCAGAACCTCCCAGCATTTGGGGCCCAGGAGTGCAGGCTGGCCCAAGACCCAGAACAGAGACCCCGGCCCCCAGCCGGCCCTGGCAGGCCAGTGACTAGAGAGTGAGCCCCCCTGGGGGTCTGGAAACCCCCCCATCTTGCTTTCAATGAATTCACTTATAGCACCAAATCTGATGCTCACGGCAGAATAAATGTTAGATGGGGAAACTGAGGCCGGAGCAGATATCTCGTCCAAGGTCACAGAATGAGACAGAGGAAGACAGAAATAGGACTCAGGGGTCATTTCTTTGAGCCTGCAGCCCCAGGGGAGCTCCATGTTTTTTCTTTCTTTTATTTGTTTGTTTGTTTGTTTATCTGTTGGCCGTTGCCACGCTACTTGCCGGATCTTAGTTCCTCCACCAGGGATTGAACCTGGGCCCCCAGCAGTGGAAGCGCTGAGTCCTAACAACTGGACCTCCAGGGAATCCCCCAGGGGGCTCCTCATACCTCCTTGTCCCCGCCATCGCCTGTGCCCTCCACTCCCCTGATTTTGTGATGCACAAGGCCCTCCTCCCCAGATTCTGTGCCCCAGCGTGGTGGGCCAAAGCTCGCCAGCCCTGTCCCCACGATCTCTCATGAGTTCCTCTGAACCTCAATTTTCTCCTCTGCCATCAGGGGAGCTGATAATAGTACAAATGTCATGATGTTTTTGTGAGGATTAAATGAGATGCTGCCATTTGAATAGACATTTCTCCAAAAAATGTATGTGAATAAGCACATGAAAAGATGATCATGGTTAGTGGTTAAGGAAATAAAAATTAAAACATCACTCCTACAAGGATGGCTATAATCAAAGGCAGACAGAAAAAAGTGTTGGTGAGGCTACAGAGAAACTGAAGTCTTCCTACGTTGCTGGTGGGAACGTAGAATGATTCAGTCACTTTGGAAACAGTTGAACAGTCCCTCAGAATGTTAAGCAAAGAGCTACCATATGAGCCAACAATTCCCCACCAAGAGAAATGAAAACATTATGTCCACACAAAGACTTGTACAGGAATGTTGGTAGCAGCATTCTTCCTAATAGCCAAAAAGTGGAAACAACCCGAATGTCCGTCCATGAATGAAGGGATAAACCAAAAGTAATATATCCATGCAACGGAATATTATTCAGCCATAAAAAAAATGAAGTATTGATGCATGCCACGACATTACGCTAAGTGAGAGAAGTCAGTCCCCAAAGACCACATATTGTATGATTCCATTTATGTGAAATGTCCAGAATAGGCAAATCCATAGAGAATAGATGGGTGGTTCCGGAGGCTGGGCCAGGGGTAATAGGGAGTGACTGCCGATGGCTATTGGGTTGCTTTATGGGACAATCTAAAATTAGATTACGGTGATGTTTGTGCAACTATATAAATATACTAAAAACCACTGAACCATACACTTTAAGTGGGTGAACTTTACAGTACGTAAATTATATCTCAATAAGCTATTTTAACAAATGAGATACTCTTAAGCTTGCCTGTCCAGCACCTGGTTAGACTCAGGGGTGGTCATGGGTAGGACTGGTAGCCTTGTTACTTGCACTATCATCTCTTTTGCTCCTTACAACCCCATGAGGTGGGCATTTGGTGGGCATTTGAGAGCAGCGTACGGGGTAGAGGAGGCAGGCTTTCCAGGGGAGGTGGATTGGGGCACCATTAGCTGCATTTTCATGTGCCAGGCTCTGTAGTAGACTCTGGGGGGAGGGAGACAGCAAAGGCCCCTGGGGTCTGGCCCTCACACCGGTCCCCACTCCAGGCCTCTGCTTTCCCATCTGTCAAAAAAGCCTCCATCAGTGGTTTTCAAACTGTGTTCCAAGGCACCCTGTGGCCAAGAAGAGATTTCAACCACCCCTGAGAAAGGATGCCCCTGAGGTTCCCCCTGGGACTCCAGCCCTGTCCCTGCCTCCCCTTCAGGCCTGGCGCCCACCTACAGGATGTGGCTGCCAAACGTAGGTGGGGAAGAGGAAGGCGTGGGGGGTCGTGCGCAGGAATCCACATCCTGGGGACCAGGAGATGGGAGCTCCAGGCGCCTGTAGCCTAGCTTCCGGCTCCAACCTCGGGAAGAAGCCTCAGCTGCCGCCTCCCAGGATGCAGCCGCCTGGTTCAGAGCCCAAAGCCCATCCCGGACGTGGTGCCGGCACTTCCGCTTCCCTTCTGGTAGGGGAGACCCTCTGGAGCCTCTTGTTCAAGGCCCAGGTCCCCAGGCCTGGATTACTCACAGCTCTGGCTACCAAGCCCCGGACAACCCGAGAACCTGGCAAGAGGGTAAAGCTGAGCCTGTGCTGGGCACTGAGGACCTTGGGGAATTCACGAAGCCCCTATTATGTCTGCATGACTCTAATCCCAGCGTCAGAGACCCTCCTGTGGATGAGATGGAAAGTTCAGAATGGCAGGTCCTACGGCTGAGTGGAGCTCCCTTGCCCTGTCCCAAGGGCACAGCTGCTACTTGGTTGTAGGCAGCTGTTGCCAGCCATTTTGTTTTTTAAGAGAAGCCAGAAATCTGGATTTTAATGTGAAATCTGCAGATCTGGGGAAAACTGGGAGAGCAAAACACATCCATAAACAGAGACAGCCTGTGGGCCACCAGTTAGCCATGCTACCTCGCTGACAGAAGCAACCACCACCTTACAGGTGAGGAAACTGAGGCTGAGGGAGAGGAAGCGAGACGCGCAAGGCCCCCATGTGGTGCAAAGCAGAGCTCAGGCCCAAACCCAGGTCTCCTGTTCCTGACTCGAGGGAGGACGCTTCCATTCCGCTGCACCCTTGCTGAAAGAAAGAAGGAAAGAAAGAAAGAAAGAAGGAAGGAAGGAAGCTTCCGTCTGTGGTCTGGTTAAACAAACAAGGGAACACCTGAAGGCCAGCCATAGAAAAGAATGAGGAAGCTCTGCAGGGACTGATAGGGGCCACTCTCCAAGGTGAGAAAGAGAGAGAGAGAGCTCTGCCGTTTATGAGTATGTGTTTAAGGCGGAGGAAAGAACATAAACATTTCTTTGCGTGTGTCTGCCTAGGCCATCCCTGGGAGAAGACTGGAGAAACGGACTAGGGGATGGGGTCGGAGCTTTTCACTCCACACCCTCTGATGTACTTTTTTCCCCCTTTGGTGTATTTTGATTGTTGGACCTGTGAGCAACAATCTTCAACAAGTGTATTGTTTTTGGTGTGTTTTCATTGCCCCCTCTTCTTGCCCTCATGTCAGTCTCTGAGCCTGGGACATGAAGGGGGATTTGCAGGTGTCCTGGGGTCTGGGGCCAGCTCCCTGGGAGCTAGAGAGGGTCGGGGAGGGGAGCTACCCCCATGAGGCCTGCTATGTGCCAAGGTCCTGTGCACTCGAGCCATTCAGTCCTCACAACTCTGGGAGGTGAGGCAGTTATGACCCCATTTTACAGATGAGGAAACTGAGCCACATGACCAGACGTTATGGAAGCTGGCTCAGAGTTCAGGGCCCAGGTTCCCAGGGTGACCCTGCTCCTCCCTAGGCCTTTCCCTTTCTCCGCTGAAGATCCACAGCCTGAGGTCCGTCATGGCCCAGCCCAGGCCCCAGGCTCCTTCTTCAGACTCCTTCCTGAGAGTTAGCAGGGCAGTTCCTGGCCCCCCAGCCACACCCTCATGCTCCTGCCCATCAAGCTGGGCTCAGAGCAGCTAGTTTCCTTCCGGAATGGCTCAACCCCAGGTCTGGAGACCATCTGGGTTCCAGCCAGAAGCATTTCCACCCCTGAACCTCCGGTCCAGCTGGGGGCTACACGGCCCCCAGTGGAGCCTGGGTCTGGGATCCCCCAGTACATCCTGCCCAGGGTGGGATTTGCAGGCAGGATACCTCAAGAATTCATGGTGTCCCTTAGTCAAGACACAGGATCGCCAGGAGATTAGCGCCCCTTTGATTCCTCTGATAAAGAGACCAGAGAGGTTAGGCCATTTAGCCTAAAGTCACACAGCAAATGGGGACTTTGGGCCAGTCACATCCTAGCCAGGTCTCGGCTTCCTACCCTGTAGAGGAGGATAGAATGACACCTCGTAGGCTGTGACGGGGAAGGAGTGAGGTTCCACATGTGAACACAGAGATGGAAAAGATATGCTTCCCTGCCCTTAGAAGCTCAGGTTCCAGAGACTAATAAACAGGTTTGACTTCAAGAAAGGGAGCCTGAGCCCAGAGGACACCCCAGGCCAGCCTGGGAGTCAGCGAGGACTTCCTGAGGAAGGGGCATATGGAAGGCCCGGGGACAGTGCAGTTAAACTGGGAAGCGTCCTTCTGCGGGGTGGGTGTAAGCCCTCAGGAGGCCAAGAGGATGACCAGACCAGGGCAGGAAGCCCCCAAGTGGGGCTTTCTGGGCGGAAGTGGAGGTGGGGTTCCTCAAGGTGGAGAATGAGGTCAGGGCTTGGCCGATGCCAGCAGGTGATTCCTTCTGGCCAGTTCCTGCCCTGTCCAGGGAGGCCAGCCCACCCCCAGGGCCTTCCCCACCACCAGCAAGTGGTCAGGCCTAGGCTGCCCAATGCCCCCTGTGCTGACTCATGTCCGCCCGGTTGGCCCTGGCTGGAGGGAGGGGGCGGACCTCACTCCATGCTTGACCTTATCAGGCCTTGCTTGTGTCCAGCCGCCTGGACGTGGGCAGGGCCTCGGCACCTCCCCACCCCCTCCCTGGCCTGGCTGAGCAGGGCCTGCATGAGCTCATGGGAGCCCGAGGCGGGGACGGGCAGGCAGGGCAGTGGCCCAAGAAGGGAGGAGGGCAGTAGCCTGGCTAGGGTGCCCTGTGGGGCTGCCCGTCGGCCCCCTGCATGCTGGGACAGGGTTGGTCATGGGCTATTTTTAGTTCCCAAATGAGGAACGGTGAGACCCGGATGTAGCAGCTGCTACAGGGAGGATTTTCACTGCCACAACCTGCCGCGGGAGCACGCACACGCACACACACATGGACACACCCATACACTCAGCACTCATGCAAATCCATGAGCACATGCATACAAACATGCTCACGCACAGAGGTGTGCACACGGGATGTGCCCACACACATGCACAGAGACACACCCACGTATAACTACAGACATGCGTACATGTATCCTCATGTGCACAGGTCTGACAAAAGGCACAGAGGCCTGCACCCAAGACCCACCCAAGGGCACACTCGGGCTGCACAGGCTGGCTGAGACTCACACAGCTGTGCAAGCAGCCCCAGGGCCCCCACCTGTGTGCACACATACCTTGTCCTCGCTTGGGACACCTCAACCCCTTGCCGGCCCATCTAGGCCATGACCACACAGTGGGACCCACGTAGTGGCAGGGGGAAAATAGAGGGCTGTAGGTGCACAAAGGAGGTGGCATCTCAGCCTGGGGTGGTCAGGGAAGGCTTCCTGGAGGAGGAGGCTCTTAAAGGAATGATCAGTGAAGGATCTGCCTGTTTTAATGAAGTCTGGAGAGGGTAATTTTCTAGTGCCTATGAAAATAACAGCAGCAGTCAACAGCCATAGCAGCTGCCAGGTGCCGTGGCTCACACTATGCCAGCCCCTCCACCCCTCATCTCATTCCACCCTCTCAGCGCCTCGCAGGACAAGTGCTATTATAACCACTATTTGCAGAGGAAGAAAGAGGCCGAGAGAGGTCTTGGCATACGGCTGGTGGGACTCACCCCAAAGCCCATGTTCAGGCACTGGTGGTGACTTTCTTGGCCATCAGGGTATCCAGTTATCTATCACCGTGTAACAAGTGACCCCAAAAGTTGGTGGATTAAAACAAGAGCGAGCATTTGTTTCGCTCACAGATCTGCAAGTTAAGCAGAGCTCAAGTTAAGCAGAGCTCAGCGGGGAAGGCACATCCCTGCTCCAGATGGCATCAGCTGGGGCAACTCGACTGGGGGCTAGAGGACCCATTGGCCCTGTTGGGGTGGAGGCTGGGGGCCTCTGTTCCCCTCAACGTGGCCTTTCCATTGAACTGTTGGGCTTCCTCACAGCATGGTGCCTGAGTTCTAAGAGTGAGCATCCTGGGAGATGGACTGTGGAAGCTGCTGTTTCTTAACAGCCTGGGTCTGACACAGCATCACTTCCACCATTTTGCCCAAGCATGCACAGAGCCCAGATTCAAGGCAAGGGGACACAGACCTCCACCTCTCTGTAAGAAGACTGTCAAATAGCAGGGGGCAGGAAATATTCTAAAACCACCAAAGTAAAGATGGAGGTGGCCCCAAAGCAGGCAACCTCTGTCTAGCCCAGATGCCCCTGCCCTGCCCCAGACCTCAGCCCTCCAGCCAGGGCTAGCAGATCAGTCCTAGAGCAAGCGGCGCCGTTTCCTCCATCTTCACCCTGCCCTCTCCATTCATGTCACCTTTCGTGCCATGAACAGAGGGACCATTGTGTGTGTCTACAGAGGCCCAACTGGCCTGGCACCTTGGCTGGAATGGGGCAGCCTCAGTGGGGCAGAGGAGCTGGGTGCCCAGGTTGGGGAGGAGCCTCACTCCTGCCAGAGCTCTCCCAGGGCCCCGCAGGGTTCCCCCAGTTCTAGCTCCTCTGCTTTCTCCTTGCCCACCCCAAGGGGACACAGGGTTTGGGAGTGGTTGCTCCCGGGTCACCCCAAGTGAGTCTGTAGTATAGATGCCCTTTCCAAGGATTCCTCTCCCTATGCCCTAAAATTTCATGATTCTGGGGTTGGAAATATTCAACACTATAAACCCCAAAAGTCTATTTCCATGCTTCTCTCCTTCTCAGGAATCTAAGTTTCTAATACATTTCGACTCGGTTTGATAAAACCAATTGAACTGTAAACGAGCTCACACTCTGACCCAGTAATTCTCCTTCTAAGGAATCTTCCGTGCTCCAGAAATCCTCAGGCATATGCAAAGGAGACAGTGCAGAGATGTTCATCGTAGTGTTGCATATCATCGAGAAGAGCTGGAAACTACCTGCACGTCCATCCACGAGAGCTTGTTAAATAAGGGCTATACCACTAGACAGGATGAAGTCGCTGTAGGAGTAAAAACCCGGAGCCCTCTCCCAGCTACAGTGGGCAGGGAGTGATAGCCATTTACAGAACATTACGTGCGGTGCGTGCCTAGTTAAGTTTGAAGGACTTCCCCGGTGGCGCAGTGCTTCAGAATCTGCCTGCCAATGCAGGGGACACGGGTGTGAGTATGTGGGAAGATCCCACATGCTGTGGAGCAACTAAGCCCGTGCGCCACAACCACTGAGCCTGCGCTCTAGAGCCCGTGCTCCGCAACAAGAGAAGCCACCGCAATGAGAGGCCCGCGCGCCGCAACGAGGAGTAGCCCCCGCTCGTCACAACTAGGGAAAGCGCACACGCAGCAACGAAGACCCAACGCAGCCAAAACTAAATAAATTAATTAATCAATTTTAAAAAGTTTGAAAAGCACAGTCTCTTGTATACAAGAGAGTTCTGTGGGGGGCAACAGAGAGAAGCCGTGGAGGGACAGACGGGGGACTGGGAAGGGCCCTGCAATTGGAGCGTGTGTTGGTTTCCTGGGGCTGCTCTAGCTAACAACCACAAACTGGGTGGCTAAAAGCAACAGACATCTATTCTCATAGTTCTGGAGGCCAGAAGTTGGAAGCTAGGTGTCATCAGAGCCAGGCTCCCTCCGAAGGCTTAGGGGAGAACCCTTCTCAGCCTCTTACAGCTTCCGGTGGCTCCTGCTGCCCTGGGCTTGTGACAATAGCCCTCCTGCCTCTGCTCCATCTCACTCTGTCTCTCTGCTTCCTGCCTCCGTGTTTCCGTTTTCAAATCCTTTTCCTTTCTCTTATAAGGACATTGTCCTTGGATTTAGGACCCACCCAATTCCAGGATGATCTTATTTTGAAATCCTTATTTTAATTACATCTGCCAAAAGAAAAAAAAAAAAAAACCTTATTCCAAATAAGGTCACAGTTTGAGATTCTGGGTAGACATGAATTTGGGAGACACTATTCAACCCGCTCGGGGGGACAGGTGAATGTGGTTTCCTATAATGAAGGTGTGTTTACGGCCTTCGATTTTATGTGTGTTATTTCATTTTAATTAAAAAAATTCTAAAATCCCAGAAGACCAGATGTCTTCCAACATCCCCTGTCTCCCAGGGCCAGCATCTCAGGTTTCCTGGGAGGCCCAGTCCCCACAGCAATGAGGTAAAAATGGTCACCGTGGACAGGACTGTGCTCTCCCACATCGGCCCCGGCTGACCAGGCTGGCAGTCGCCGGGGGTCCTCAGACCTCCAGATCATGAGCCTCCCGTGTTACTGGAGAGATGGCCGCTGGCGTTCACAGCCCAGCACCTCCCGAGGGGATGAGCTGAGCACCCAGGGCGTGGTGGTGGCAGGGAGGGGAGGAGCGGGCTGGAGGTTCCGCAAGGCACGAACGACCCACTCGCCCATTAAAAGTCTCCCCAGGGTCATGGGCATTCACTGATCCCAACCCCTCATTTTATACATGGGGAAACTGAGGCTGGAAAAGAAGAGAGGATTTGGCCAAGGTCATCTCGTGAACTAGGAGCCTCTCAGCAAGGACCTGCCCCCAACTCTCCACGCCCCCCAGCTGCAGCCCCCAACTCTCCACGCCCCCCAGCTGCAGCCCCCAACTCTCCACGCCCCCCAGCTGCAGCCCCCAGTGTTTCCACTGGAGATTCATTCTTCCCAGTTGATCCCGTGAGGCAAGCAGGACAGTGAGGTAGGTGAGGGAATCCGAAGCTCAGACCAGCGAAGGGCCAGAGGGAGTCAGGACCCGCTGGGCCCGTCCTGTCCGGTCAGCAGACACTGCCTGGGCTCACAGGGCCCTCGGAGCCAGCGCGGAGCTGGGCGCCAACGACACCCACCTCCCAGTGCGCACTGGGGGTCTAACAGGCCCACACAACAGAGGCCGGGAGGAGGCCCCAGCAGCCCTCTTCGCCCCGCCTGGCCTCGCGGTCTGTCCTCCTTCCTCTGACAGCCCCCCTGCCCCGCCCCTGCCCTGTCCCCTGCCGACTGCAGGCTGTGTGATGGCCAGGGCCCAGGACAGAGCAGCGTCTGCCAACAGTAGCGACAGTAACACCCCTACCTGTGTCTGGGACTCTGGCGGGCCCTGCCTGTGTGTCCGCCTTCCCACACTGGGGGCTTGGGGTGCAGGGGCCCAGGAGAGCGCTCCCTGGTCACAGGCTCCCGGTGCACTCGACCGAGCCCTTCTGAGTCTCGGTAGTTAATTAACCATCAGGCTGTTTAAAAGTTAACGACGGCAGAACGGGGTGGCGGGGGAAAGGCTTAACCCATGATGGGGGCACGGAGGAGGAGCTCACCCCTTCCCAGGAGACCCCTGGACCCTGTGACGCAGGGGGGGATGTGAAGGAGGCTGGCTCTGTACGCCCACCCCTCCCAGCTTCCCCTGGTCTCTAAGGAAGGGGGGCTGCACTCACAGGGAGGGCTGGGGGTGTAAGATGGGGCAAGAGGTTTCCTCCAAGGACAAGAGTACCGGGCCTAGGGGCTTCCCTGGCGGTCCAGTGGTTAAGACTCTGCACTTCCACTGCAGGGGCATGGGTTCAACCCCTGGTCGGGGAGCTAAGATCCCGCATGCCGCACGTGCAGCCAAAAAAAAAAAAAAAAAGAATCCCGGGCTTAGATCAGACCTCCACCCACAAGCACTTACCTGGGCAGTGTGACCTTAGGTGAGTCACCCCCGCCGACCAGTCAACCCCTGGTCGGGGAGCTAAGACCCCGCATGCCGCACGTGCAGCCAAAAAAAAAAAAAAAAAAGAATCCCGGGCTTAGATCAGACCTCCACCCACAAGCACTTACCTGGGCAGTGTGACCTTAGGTGAGTCACCCCCGCCGACCAGCCTCAGTTTCCTCGTCTGCAAAACGAGGGCACGAACAGCAGGTGGGTTTGCAGATTCTCTGAGATGATGTGTGCCAAGCGGATGCCACGAGCTGGGTGCCTAGTAGGTGCTCACGACGTCCTCCTGGAGACCCGACACCCTAAGGCCTGGCACTGAGTCTCTCCACCCCCCACGGCAGGGTCGCTCTCTTCATAACAGTCAAGTTCGATTCCAACCCCCAGGGAAGAGAAAGTGGCCCTTCCTCCAGGGCCAGGTGGGGAAGGTGAATCAGCTCCCTCACCTGGGCTGATGCACACCTGTGCAGCGTGCGGGGCGGGGAGGAGACAGGCAGACAGACAGACAGGGACATATTCCTTCCTTCGTGCTGGTGCAGCCACATCCACGGTCCTAAACTGGCTGGTTCTGGCCTGCCCACGCCGGAAGGGGGAATTCTCGATGACCCCCCCAGAGGGGATGGTGTATTCCCGAGGCCCGGAGAGGGGCAGGGCTGCCCCCCTCACGCGGTACACCGGACGCAACACCACGGGCCGGGGGCGGCACTCCACCTTCTTTCGTCTATCTCCCCCTGCACCGTTAGGTAACAGAGCCCCGCCCTGCCCGCCAGCCCAGCCAGCCACCTCCTCTCCCTCCAAAGGTGCCCAGGAGGCCAGTGAGTGAGGTGTGGGTGACTCAGGGGTGGGAAAGGCCCATGAAGTCATCCAGCAGCCCCGGCCACCTCCGGAGTTAGAAGCCTGTCTGGCCCCCGGACTCACCGGCCGGGGAGTTCCCCTGGGAGGGGGCTGTCTGCACCCCAGCCCTGTCCCCCACCCCGGCTGCAGGATGGAGATGGCCCTGACTACAAGCCTCTTCGCCCACCCAACCTCCTTTCTTCACAGCCCCGCCAGGGGGAGGAGAGAAAAAGACTCCTGGAACGGGCCCAGGGCCCGGGGCTGTGCCGGAGAGTCAGGGTACACGACTCCGATTCCTTTTATTACTTGCTGGGCATTCCACCTGAGCATTCTAAGCTTTTAGTACTGTGATCATCGGAAGAGCTAAATAGAGTGTTGCCTGGGGCCAAAGTCCCAGACACTGGAGTAAGAGAGATATGGGTTTAAATCCTGGCATGCCCGGGCCACAAGGCTTGGAGTCATTCATAGACCCTCTCTGGGCCTCAGTTTTCTCATCTGTAAAATGGGAGTCATGAAGCTACCTGGCCTGGTGGCTGGGAGGATAAAACGAGTGGACGTGTCAGAGTCCTGGCAAGAAACAGACATCAGGGATTTTAGAGGAAATCTTGGGGAAGGGACCACTCTGAGCTGTGGGCTGATGAGGTGTGAAGCACATGGAGAGAGACATCCAAGGAGCTGTAAGCATCCCCAGAGCCGAGGAGGGGCAAGGAGGCGTAAGGGTGTGCAAGCCAGTGAGAGGGGAGGCAGGGCAGAAGGCCACACACAGAGGGGCTCCGGTGTGGTGGGCCCAGCGGGGACCAAGGAGGGAGCAGGGGACAAATACACCCTCCTCCCACCCTCCCATCCGCCCGTGCCTCCCACTGGATGAAACCCACTGGAAGTTGCTGAGAACCCACTGCCCCATGAACTCACTGGATGGAGCAACCGACAGGCAAGCTGAGATGAGCAGAGAGAGGGTCTGGGGGGCAACAAGTAGAGAATAATCCAAATACCGAACATGGCCTCATTCAGCAAATGTTTACTGAGCACAGCCATGGCCAGGCTTAGTTCTGGGCCTGGGGGACAGAGTGGCGACCAAGACAGACCAAGTCCCCACTCCACGGAGGGGAGCGAGGCAGAGTAAGGGAGGTGATTGGACCACAGGAGATGTTTTAACCCAAGGAAGTCCCTACAGGGCAGTCAGAGACCATCAGCACAGATGGGGAAATGAGGCCTGGAGGGAGGCAAGGGCTCGCCCAAGGTCACCCAGCAAGTCAGTGGCACAGGGAAGCTCCCCGCCACACACACCATTCTTCCAAGGCCCAGGAGGTTGCTCCAGGGATGCGCAGGCTGCCAGCGCCTCCCTTGGCCTTCCGCTCCCTCTGGTCATTCTGGGCTCTAAACCGAGTGCAGCAGGGTGGGCACAGCCAGTGAGGGAGCCCCCCATCGGGGAGTGGGCCGTGTAGGGAGCGACGTGCTTGCATTCCCAGACAGGCCGGCACATTCCTGCTGAGGAGCCACTGTGCCACCCACCCTGCCCTGCCCGCTCCCCGGCACACAGAGCCATTGTCTGTCTGCCCCAGACACTGAGCAGCCGCTTCCCCCAGCCTCCTACACCGCCCCACGCCTGCCGGTTGCCAGGTGAGGCTCCACAAGCCGGAGCACCCCGTCCTGGTCCCGGGCCCCAAAGGGCAGCCACACAATCTATCTTGGAACCAAGCAAGGATCAGAGAGGGGAGATGACTTGCCCCAAGTCACAGAGGCCAAAATCCAAATCCCTGGACCCCCAGTGAATTACTCTTCCTTAAGAATTCCTCCCCTGGGACTTCCCTGGTGGCGCAGTGGTTAAGAATCCGCCTGCCAGTGCAGGGGACATGGGTTTGAGCCCTGGTCTGGGAAGATCCCAAGCGCCGCGGAGCAACTAAGCCCGCGGACCACAACTTCTGAGCCTGCGCTCTAGAGCCCACGAGCCACAACTACTGAGACCGCATGCCACAACTACTGAAGCCCACATGCCTACAGCCCATGCTCCACAACAAGAGAAGCCACTGCAAATGAGAAGCCCCTGCACCGCGACGACACTTGCCGCAACTAGAGAAAAGCCCGCGTGCAGCAACAGACCCAACGCAGCCAAATAAATTAATTAATTTAAAAAAAAAAAAAAAAAAAAGAATTCCTCCCTTTCTTAACCCCTGCACTGCTGGGCCACCGGACACCGCAGCTCACAGCTCCTCCCGTGGGCCAGGCCTGTGCTAGCTCTTGACAACCCCGGCTCACCTCACCCTGCCAGAGTGTGAATATCCCCATTTTACAGTCCAGGAGGCCGACGCAGGGAGGAAGGAGCTTGCCAAGGCCATCCAGTGAGGAGTACCCGAGATGAGATCTAGCCGAGGTCGTGAGTCCCAACCCACGCTCTCTTCCTCCTGCAGGAATAGCTTCGAGCCCCATCCAGGGGGAAAGTGTTCACACAAATCCTCACGGCGAGGATGCAGGGCAGCCTATCAGAGATTGTTCACTCATCTGTCAAATGTGTTCCCAGTCCACGTCCCAGGCAAGGTGCAGCTGGGAGCTGGGATGCAGGGTGAGGTGCAGCTGGGAGCTGGGATGCAGGGTGAGGACTCAGGGCAGTCCTGGCCCTGGCGGAGATGGGAGCCCCTTCGAGAGAAAACAATAGATGCAGGGCTCCCCTGGTGGCGCAGTGGTTAAGAATCCGCCTGCCAATGCAGGGGACACGGGTTCGAGCCCTCTTCCGGGAAGATTCCACATGCCGCAGAGCAACTAAGCCCGTGCGCCACAACTACTGAATCTGCTCTCTGGAGCCCACGAGCCACAACTACTGAAGCCCGCGTGCCTAGAGCCAGTGCTCCGCAATAAGAGAAGCCACCGCAATGAGAAGCCCACGCACCGCAACGAGGAGTAGCCCCCGCTCACCGCAACTAGAGAAAGCCCGCGCGCAGCAACGAAGACCCAACGCGGCCAAAAATAAAAAATAAATTTATAAAAAGAAAACAATAGATGCAGATGCAGGGTCAGATAATAAATGTTCTATGGACAGTAGGACTACCCTGTCTAAAATATCAACCCCTAGGGACTTCCCCAGTGGTCCAGTGGGTAAGACTCCAAGCTTCCACTGCAGGGGGCACGGGTTCGATCCCTGGTTGGGGAACTAAGATCCTGCATGCCTCGCGGCGTGGCCAAAAAGAAAAATCAACCCCTAAAATGACAATCTCCAATCCCCTGCCCTGGTTTCTATTTCTCCTCAGCACTCACAACGACCTCTTCTAACCCCTGCAGTGTAGATCAGGACATGCGTCCTTATTTCCCTCCTAAGAGGCTTTACACGCGCTATCCTCCCAGGACCCCTCACAGAAGCCTCAAGGCCCCTTTCCTCACTTCCTTCAGGGCTCATCTCCCTGACCCTGCGTCCATGGCTTCCTAGCTCTACCCTCTCTGATTTATCACACATTTACTTGTTTTTCTTCTTTAATGGCTGCCGCCCCTGCTAGACTGGAAGGTGTATGAGAGTTGGGATTTTACCTCCCGCTGTACGAAGCAAAATCAAAACTGACAATTAGATTTTTTAGCTCAACATACCCTCAAAACCAGCTCCAAGATCAAGACACAGGTCACTTCCGGCCCCAGAAGCATCCTCCTTCTCCCTCTGGTCAGTATCCAGTCCCTGCCCGAGGGGAGCCATCTGCCTGCTCTTGACCTTCGCACACGTGGAGCCACAGCGTGTGCTCCTTCCACGCCCTGGCTTTTTGCCCGCCGAGTGAGATTCGTCCGCGTAGCTGTCTGTGAGCAGTAAGGGGGACCGGTGGGGTTTAGCTTAAGCAACTGGGTGGGCAATGGTGCCATTTACTGAGCTGGAGACGGCCAGCGAGGAGCAGGTTTGGGGGTCCCAAGCTCTGTTTCGGGCCATGGGAGTAGAGGAGGCAGCCCGGCATGGGACTGGGTCAGACAACATCGGAGTAGGGAATGTGCGAGTTGGCCCTGCTACTGAGGGAATAATCTCTTTCTGCCACACATTCAGGGCCACCTGCTCTGGGTCAGGCCTTCCCAACCGCTCCCCGCTGGGAGGCCCCCGAAGGACCCAGTTTGGAAACGAACTCCTATTTCAGGAGAGGAGTTGGGGCCCAGCAAGGGGGAGTGGCTCGCCCAAGATCACACAGTTGGTTAGGGTTCAGCCGGAACTCCTTGCTCTGCTCTGAAGAGCCCTGCCCAACCTTCTACGTGTGCCAGATCGACTGGGAGCAGCCCTACTGGCACCCAGGTGAGGGTCTGGGCTACCTGGGAGGTATTCAGAGTAGCAGAGTAACACACGAGGGCTCCCTGTAGGAAGCAGGCCTGGTGCTGGGCCAGAGGAGCCGGGGGCAGGGTAACCCTCACCTGAGATCGTGTCTCCCCAGCACTGACATCGCAGCTCCGGGCCACACAGCTGGAGGACTAGGCAAGCCGAGGCGGGGCCAGGTAGGCGGCTGGAAATAGGTCACCAGCCCCAAGGCCAACCGCCTCCAGCAGCCAAAGGCCCCTGGAAGATGACTGGTTCTCGTGTGCCTTGGACGCCAGAGTGAGAAGCCATCAGGGTGGGGAAGGTGCCCATTGCTGATGGTCCAAGTGCCTCATTTTACAGAGAGGGAAACCGAGGCCTGGAGAGGGCAACACCTCCCCCCAAGCTTACATAGCAGGTGAGGGGCAGATCCTGGGAGGAACCCAGCCCTCCGAGTGTGTTCCCCGGGACACTATGCCCAGCCGAGGGCCACGGTCCCCAGTCCCCTGTCGGGTTAGGGTGGTAAGGGAGGCATGAGGGATGGAGGAGGGCTGGGTTCAGGAGAGGGACCTGGAGGCCGCAAGGCCAGGCGGTTCAGGCTCCCAGGAACTCACAGTCTGGTGGGGGGTGGGGGTTGAGGGAGTACAACTCAGATTGTATCTGCATTTATCATCTGTCCTCACACAGGATGTAAGCCTCCCGTGGGCAGGGTTTCACTCGCGGCTGGAGCCCAGCACCTAGTGCAATGCCTGGCACATAGTAGGTGCTCAATAAATACTTGAATCAGTGACTGAATCCATAGAAGGGCAGAGCAGGACTCTAAAACTGTCCTCCTCTGTACACATGATGGCATTGAAAACCAGGGTTGGGGAACGTGGTCAGAACCCACTCCCCTTCTTCGCCTCCTCCCCATCAGCCTGCCCTGCTTTGGGCGTTCCCAGACCAAGGCCCCTCCCAACTCAGTCCTGACTTCCAGCCTGTTCCCTGCCTCTTCCCACAGCTCTTCCTTCCCCGGGGGCTTTTTGGGACCAAGCGGGAGGAATTCCTGGCCACAAGTCAGGGGAGGTGCCCCGGCAGGCCGGAAGGCAGCGAGCACACGCCAGGGACCGCTCCAAATTCCAGCTCCCACGAGCCTCTGGGAGCGAGCCAAGCGGGGCCACGGAGGGGAGGCGGGGAGGCCCTCCCTACAGGAGCCAGGAGGGCACACGGGAGCCTGGGGAAGGGCCAAGGGGGCGCAGAAGCAGACGGTCAGAGTGAACGTGGTCAGGAGGATAGCTCACCGCCTCCAATACCCTGATGGGAAGACTGAGGCTCCCTGGCGTCAAACTCAGGTCCTGACCCAGGATGCTGCGGGGCAGGGGGTGGAGGGGATAGTCTATGACCAGACACCAAGCGCCTGGGGGAGAAGAGGGGTGTCTAAGGGGCTGGATAACATGAGACCCCGTGGAAAGATCCGTGGGCCGGCAGCGGGAAGTGTGGGTGAAGGGCTCTTGGACCGCCCCTGTCCTCAGTGGGTCCAGGAAAGCCCTCCCTCCCTGGCTGCACCCAGAGTCCCCGCTTGCTCATGGGGCCTGGGGCGTTGCCCGCGGTGGGCCCAGGACTCTCAGCCACTGTGAGTTCCGTGGGCAACGGGCCGTCCCAGGGAGGGAAGGGGGTGGCAGAGTTTGTGGAAGGCCCTTAGCCTGGCCTCTTCTGGGTCCCCCTCACAGTCCCGGGTCAGGGCCAGGTGCCATGAACCCAGACAGCGGCCCCTGCCCATCTGTCAGCACCAGAGCTGCCGCCAACACACACACCAGCACAGCCGGCCTGCTACGGCACCCCCCCGCCCTCCCCCCGCCAGTGGCTCCTCCTGCCCCACCCCCGGCTCCTGTGGCATCCTCAACACAAGGTGTGGCATCGGACCTACAGGCAACTGGATCCAGACTTCCAGGACCACAGCATCTTGCAACTAGAAAATTCTAGAAGCATGGGTTCTTACAATCAGAAAATTCCAGGACCATCAAATATCAGAACATTTTCATTCCAGGCCCCCAAGCTTCTTAGAACCAAATAATTTCAGAGATGCAGCATCTTGCAACCAAAGATCAGAACCACAGAAACTTGGATTTCCATGGTTTGGAGTTCTGGGAGCAAGGGCTCTTAGAAGCAGAAAATTCCCAAACAACAATCTCATTATCCAAGAGGACACGAGCCCTGGGTTCTTCCCACCACCCAGACTAACAGACATCCAGGAACCAGCCAGGCCTTGGTGGGGTCGTTCCACAGTCCCCTGCCTTGGAGAGGTCTCTCTGCTCCTGGAGCAGCAAAGGCAGGAAGGGAGACGGGGAAGAGAGGGGGCGCTTCTGAGCAAACCGAAGGAGAGAGGGTGTCTCCTCCAGGCCCTGGGCGGCTTCCTTTGCCGAGAGAGAAGCAGAAGAGAAAGAAAGCCCTTGATGCCACAGGTTTGAGCGGAGGGTATGTGGTCACAGGGGGTGGCAGGATCTACCCCTCCCTGGCTGCAGGAGCTTGGAATTTTCTCCTGGCAGGAAGGGCCCACCCTCCTAGGAATGGAAAACAATCCTTGGCATCTGGCCCCCGCGGCATACAAGATTTTGACAATCAAGCATTATTATCCTCCCTGCCTCACCCCAGCCCAGTGCAGAGGGGAAACCGAGGCAGGCGGGGGTCTCTGTCTAAACCAAGAACCTGAATCTGCCCCTGGCAGATTCCAGCTGTCCCCTTTCCTGACCATGGAATGTCAGAGCTGAGACAGCCACTGGGGAGAGGCCTGGGTCAGGCCTGGCAGGGCACGTGGGATCTGAGACCAGAGAGGGCAGCCATTTACCCAAAGTCACCCAACTCGGTGCAGCAGAGTCCCTTATTGCTTCCACTAAGGCTCACTTCTAGAGCCTCCTCCTCCAGGAAGTCTTCCCAGATCATGTTCCCCTGGGCCTCTTTGCCCCTTGAGACTTTACTGTTCCACAAAGCAGAGTGCTCTTAATTACTCAGGCTTTGTTTTCTAAGTAATTTGTACAAAAATGTCTCATCTTCCCAGCCTATGCTGTGATGGTGTCTCCCCACTGGCCTGGAACCAGAAGCCTTGAGCTGAGGTCTCCAGGCCCCCACTCAAACACCTCCATGGCTCCCCACTGCCCAGGGACACAGTCTAAGGCAGCCTGGCACTCAGTTAGAGCTTTGTGGCTACACTCCAGCCTCATCCCTTGATCCCACCAGGCATGGGTCTCACTGAGTTCCTGGCAGCCCCCACCAGGCCATCTCTCTGCAGCCCACTCCCCTCCCTGCTCTGTCCTCAGCCAGAGCATCCCCATCTCTAACGCTTCAGCAAGGCCACCTGCCTGGGGCCAGTGCCTCCTCTGCGCCACCTTGGGTCTCCCCTCTGCAGCCTCAATGCACTGCCAGTGGCAGCCTCTGCCCAGACACCCACTCCCCGAGGCTGGGGAGGCTGGGCTGGGTCTCACCCAGTCTGAGTCTTAGACCGACACCAATAGTGAGTCTTTACTGAGGGCCCACCGCTGGTCTCGGCCCCTCACGTGCCTTTGCTCATCAAATCCCAGCAAGAGCCATAGGAAGAGATTCTGGTCTGATCATGCCCATTTTTCAGATGATGAGACCAAGGCACAGTGTGCCCGAATTGCTTCCTCAGAGTCACACAGTCAGTGGCAGAGCTGGGATAGGTGCCCTGAAAGCCCAGCTCCAGAGCCCACGTGCTGTCCCGTTAGGTTGCATTGTCCAGGGAGAGGGAAGGACAGAAGCGCTGGGCCCACAGCACTGGGGAGTCTCGGGGCATCCTGGAGCCAGAGACCACCTAGCTCGACCGCCTAAAGCTCCGAGAGGGCATGGCCCTTGTTTCAGGATCCCGTCGGCCCACATAATTATACACAGAGAGACACACACGCAGAAAGTCACACATACACACACAGACTTGGACGCAAGCCCCCAGCCCCTGGGACCGGTTGCAGGAAGTCCTCAGCTGCCCAAGCCTTTTTCACTTCAGCTTTTCCTAAATTTGCTTTGAGGAAGTTGCTGCCGCCTTGGAGTTCTCCCCTCTCTCTCACGCACTCCAGAACACATTCCTTCCCACCCTGACTTCTCTGGAAGCTGAGAGAACAGGGAGTGGAGAAAACAAACAGTAAACATGATGAATAATTCCATTCTACAGATGGTGGCAGGGAATAGGCAGTGGAGGAGAGAAAGTTGAGCCCGGAGGGGGCATCAGGAGTGCTGGGGGAGCAGGTTGCAGGGGCAGTTGGGGGGATCTCCTCACTGAGAAAGCAGCATCTCTGCAGATTTCTAGGCGAGGGGCATTCCAGGAAGAGGGGAGAGCCAGTGCAAAGGTCCTGAGGCAGGAGTGAGCCCGCCGTGTTAGAGGAACAGAGAGGAAGGCAGTGTGGCTGTGGATGAGTATGAGTGAAGGAGGGGACGCTGGGGAGTGAAGGGCCTGGGCTTCTCCTCTGGTGACCCGGCATCTGATGGGAGCTATGCAGGGTCTGGAGCAGAGGAGGGATGCTGTGTGTGTGTGTGTGTGTGTGTGTGTGTGTGTGTGTGTGTGTGTGTACATGTAACAGGGCTACCCTGGTGGCGCAGTGGTCAAGAATCCGCCTGCCAGTGCAGGGGACACGGGTTCGATGCCTAGTCCGGGAAGATCCCACCTGCCGCGGAGCAACTAAGGCCACGCGCCACAACTACCGAGCCTGCGCTCTGTAGAGCTCACGAGCCACAACTACTGAGCCCACGTGCCGCAACTACTGAAGCCTGCGCGACTAGAGCCCGTGCTCCGCAACAAGAGAAGCCACCACAATGAGAAGCCCGCGCACCACAACCAAGAGTAGCCCTCGCTCGCCGAAACTAGAGAAAGCCCGCACGCAGCAACGAAGACCCAACGCAACCAAAATTAATAAAATAAATTTTTTAAAATTAAAAAAAAAAATACATGTAACAAAAAATATACCAACTTAAACTTTTTGGGTTTTTTTGGCCGCACCGCGCTGGATGTGGGATCTTAGTTCCCCAACCGGGGATTGAGCCCTCCTGCCCTGCAGTAGAACTGTGGAGTCTTAACCACTGGACCACCAGGGAAGTCCAACTTCACCATTTTTTTTTTGCGGTACGCGGGCCTCTCACTGCTGCGGCCTCTCCCGTTGCGGAGCACAGGCTCCGGACGCACAGGCTCAGCGGCCGTGGCTCACGGGCCCGGCCGCTCCGCGGCATGTGGGATCTTCCCGGGCCGGGGCACGAACCTGCGTCCCCTGCATCGGCAGGCGGACTCTCAACCACTGCACCACCAGGGAAGCCCCAACTTAACCATTTTTAAGTACACAGTTCAGTGGTATGAAATACATTCACCTTGTCATGCAGCCATCAGCACCATCCATCCCTGTCACTCATCTTGTAAAACTGAAACTCCATATGGAGGGATGCAACCTGACTTGAGTTCTAACAGGGTCGCTCTGGTTGCTGGGTGGAGACTAGACAAGGGCACCCAGACAGAAGGCAAGAGGCAGGAGCCCTGATTTCCACCAGGGCCACGCTTCCCTGACCACCTGGATGACCTTGGGCAAATCACTTCACTCATTCTGAAGTTTGTTTATTCATACCTTCGGTCAATTAGTCTTTCAACAAATATTTATTGAACACCTACTACGTGCTCAGCACTGCGCTGGGTGCAGAGGGCACAAAATGAGCAGAGCAGACCCAGCCCCTGACTCGAGGAGGTGCCATCTGGCTGGGAAGATGGACACGGAGCAAAAAGCAGCAAAAATAATAATGCAGTGATAGTCCTGGCGGGGGTGGTGAGGGAGCAGCAGAGAGCAGAGACAGCGAACATCAGAGGGAAAAGCGTTCCCAGCAGGGGGAACAGCCTAGGCAGACGCTCTCAGGGATCAGCCTCCTGCTTCTATGAAAGGCTTCCTCTCCTTTCCCTCCTCTAGATAAAAGAGGCCCAGAGGAGCCTGGGGGTCAAGCCCAGATTCCTCTTCTGTGAAATGGGGGTCCTCGTCGTACCTGCTGGCCCTAGATGTGAGGAGTAAATGAGCCAATGCACGGCAGGCTCCAGACACAGTGCACGGACAGGCCAAGAAGCCAACTGCCCCACTCCCACCCACCCCACCCTGGTGTGGAGAAGCGGGTCCCCTGTGATGAGGTGTGATGGAGGGTCTCAGGGAAGACCTCCCACAACCCACCCCCAAATCTCTCCTCAATTTGCTTCCTGCTGTGCCTGAAATCCCTCTATTACAAACTCATTCCTTTGAACTGTGCTTTCCCACCCTTCCAGAACCATCCATTCCTATTCAGGTTAGCCCTGGGCTGGGTGTTGCTCAGCCTTCACAGTTCAGGTCAAGCCTCCCTCTTTCAGGAAGCCTTCCCCGATTGCTGCTGCCCATGGAATTCTCTCTCTTTCCCTCCTTTCCTTTCTCTCTCCCCTCACTCTGCACTGGCCTCTGGCTTTCACAGTCCCAGCCTCGGAGCCGAAAGGGCCCTGAGAAATCGTCCAACCCAGACCTCCCTGAGCCCCCATGCTTCAGACGAGGAAACTGAGGCCCATATACTGTGTTCTCAGGGCAGCTGGGATGAGGGCCAGGCCAACAGCACAGATCAGACTTATTTTTAAATGAAATGTAAAATATTTCACACGTACCAAAGGAACTGTGGAGGCCGCCGATGCGTGCAGGGTCCCTCAGGGAGTTTCACGTGCGGCTGGGGCTGCTTCATCTGCCTGCCAAGAGGCACTCCCCAGGCTGCGGGGACCACTCTCCCTCAGCAGCTCTCAGATCATTGCTTCCAGGTTTGTGCTGTTGATCAGGTTTGAAAGATAAAAGCAAAGCTATGAAGCTCACTCTGAGGGCCAAACTAAACATATCTGTGGGCTGATTTGGCCCTTGGGCTGCCAACTGCCACTTCTGTGGGCTCTGTGGACCTGGGTGCCAGACCAGGCAGCACCACGTGCTGGCTGTGTGAGCCTCGGCGAGTCAGCTGCCTTCCCTGAGCCCTGGTTTTGCCATCTGTGAAATGGAAGTAAAATACTGCCTCTTCGGGGGCTGTCCGCACATTCAGTATTTACTGATGGAGAGTGTGTGCTGGACATTGAGTGAAGACTATAGGGCAGGGGCACATCCCATACAGGACCCCACTGAATCCTCCCTGGGGCCTCCAAGGGCTGTCGTGGTGCTGGGAAGAGACTGAGCCAGGATCCGGCCATACTCAACACACGGGTCACCGCAGCAGACCCAGGAGGCCTGGGCAGAATGACTCTGGTGGTCCCACGTGACCGAGGCACAGCAGCTTGTGACGAGCTGGTAGGTAGACTAGGGCTAAACTGCGACGCATCTTGAACGCCACGCCAAGGTGCCTGATGCATAGGAGGTGCTTAATACATGTTTTCATTATATGAATGAATGAATATGCAGCGGGGAGCCATAGAAAGCTCTTGAGCAGGGGAGGGCCCTGACATTGATGGGATGTATCTGTGGAATGCTTAGGTTAGTGGCTGGCCCTGAGGAAGCAAGAGGGCACGGTGTCTCAATGGGCCTTCGTGTTGCCGCGCTGGTGAGTTCACAGGCCCTGGCCTGATGGGAACGGTGTGGCTGTGTCAGTGTGGAGGTGTGTTCATGGGCACTTGTGTGTGAATGGGAGCTGCTGCCCCCTCCTGCTTGGGCTCCCCGCCTATAAAACAGGGGTGAGGACTTCCTGGTGGCGCACTGGTTAAGAATCCGCCTGCCAACACAGGGGACGCGGGTTCCAGCCCTGGTCCGGGAAGATCCCACATGCCGCAGAGCAACGAAGCCCATGTGCCACAACTACCGAGCCTGTGCCCTAGAGCCCGTGCTCCACGACGAGAAGCCACCGCAATGAGTAGACCCCGCTCGCCACAACTAGAGAAAGCCGCGCACAGCCACCAAGACCCAACGCAGCCAAAAATAAATAAATAAATAACGGGTGATAAAAATAAATAAATAAATAAATTTATTTTAAAGAAAAAACAGGGGTGATAATAATGCTCCTTTCCTGTCGGGGGGGGTACTTCGAGAGTGGACGAGGCACATCCCTGCCTGGCCCGGTGCCCAGAGGGTGGGTAATCTTCACATCAGGACCATGGCCTGGGTCCCTGTGTGGTGCCCCAGGCTGGGCAACCAGGCTCTGAGTGGCTGCCGTGGGGTGGGGACCCACTGGAGGAGCCCACGGGGGACGAGGTGATGGCCAGTGAGGATGGGGAAGTTGGCGAGTCGGCTATCTTTAGCTCCTTCCCTCATGGCCCTTTTCCTCTGCCTGGCAGCGTGGGGTGGGGGCGTGGCCGCGGCCGGGAGGGGCTACTTCTCCATAGTCACATGAGGCCCGGTGACCCAGAGGCCAGCTGTGGGGCTGGGGCAGGAGGAGGTGGGGCCGGCTGTGGTACCTGGCTCCCCCACCCCGACCTGTCTGCTGGCAGCCCTGAGGGTAGCGTCCCCTGGTGCCCCCATCTCTCAAGCAAGCAGGGCCCCCAGGGTGTGCGCCTACGAGAGGTGGCGGGCGAAGGAACATTGGTGCCGCGGTAGCTGCTGGGATGAGGTGTCCCTCCTGCTCCTCACCGGGAGCCTCCAGGCCCCCACTCGGCGAGGGCAGTGCGGTGCAGTGGTTAGCGCTGAGCTGCTGGTGCCTGGATTTGACTCTCTGCTTCAGCACTCCTGAGAGAGGCCGTTGCTTGGTCTCTCCATGCCTCCGTGTCCTCATTGTGAAAACAGGAGTGTCAACAGGAACCTGGACTCATGACTCACAGGGCTGTCATGATCACTCAGTGAGACACAGCACCTAAGATGCCTGGCAGAGTATATTCTAGCTCTGACCTGGGAGGATTCTCTGAATCTCTCTGGGCCCCCATTTGCCCCATCTGTGAAATGGGAATAGTGATTGCAAGGATTAAATAAGATAGCTTTGAAAGTGTCCAACACAATGCTTGGCACACAGCAGGTACTCAATAAGCACCCTTGGGGACTTCCCTGGCAGTCCTGTGGTTAAGACTCCATACTTCCACTGCAGGGGGCATGGGTTCAACCCCTGGTCGGGGAACAAAGATCACGCACGCTGCACACGCGGCCGAAAGAACCAAAACCAAATAAGCACCCGACTCTCCCTTGAGCCAAAATATGCTTTCCTGACCCCTAGTACCATAGGTTCAGGGTGAAGTAATGCCCAGGCTCAAATCCCAGCCCTGCCAGTTATACACTGTGTACCCTTGGGCAAGTGGCTCACTCTCTGAGCCTCAGTTTCTTGTTTATAAAATGGGGTAATAGGGCTTCCCTGGTGGCGCAGTGGTTGAGAATCCGCCTGCCGATGCAGGGGACACGGGTGCGTGCCCCGGTCCGGGAAGATCCCACATGCCGCGGAGCGGCTGGGCCCGTGAGCCATGGCCGC
>NW_021145316.1:144822-161031 GCF_002837175.3 Physeter macrocephalus
CATGGCCGCTGAGCCTGCGCGTCCGGAGCCTGTGCTCCACAACGGGAGAGGCCACAACAGTGAGAGGCCCGCATACCGGAAAACAAAAACAAAAACAAAAACAAACAACAAAAAAAGGGGTAATAATAGAAGCTGCCTCAAGGGGTGATCCTGAGTATTGCGTTTATATATATAAAGTACTTAGGACAGTACCCAATAAGTATCAGGTATTCACAATTACTACTACCTGTCAGCCTGGACACCGCCCTCCAGAAGCATTCGAAGTCAACATGAGTGCTCCTTATCGAGGGCCAGGGGCAGGTGAAGTCGGGCCCTGGGCAGCATTGTGAGTCCAGGGGGCCGATGGATACCAAAGACACAAGTCACTCAGACATTTAATAGTTCAGATATATGCATAGGCCCTGGAAGTTTCCTGGATGCCACCTCTCTCATTCCTGGGCTCATGGATGTTGCTTTCTTGCCTCCAAGAGTTCGGGTCAGGCCCCTCTCCTCTCCGGGGTCCAGACCGGGCTTCAGAGCCTCTGCTGAAAGGACAGGGAGAGCTATTTGGGCTCCTGGGAGCAGCCTGGAGTCCAGACCCTGGGAGGCACACGATGCTGGTGAGGTCAGCAGGCGCCGAGTGCCCTCCTGAGTGCCAGAACGTCGCATGAAGGGCAGGGGCACCACAGAAGCTTCAGACAAGTAGCTTCCTGCCAAGAGCTGATGGGAGGAGGGTGAGGCCGCTGGAAGCCAGGGTTGGGCGCCCCCCGGGGTGGGGGGACAGGGCTGGAGGCTTTGGGGGATGAGGACTGAGGGGCGAACACGCAGCCCCCACTGGCAAGGCTGTGAGGATTGGGGGAGCACTTTGGGGTGAGCCCTCGCGGTGGCAGCAGGCTGTCCACCCGCCAAGGCCATCCCCAGGTAAGCTCCACTGGCTCTGCCTTTTAAGGCAATGGTGGCTCCTGCCACCTCCCTGTTCCCACATGCTCAGAAATTCCCAGGTTGTTTTTTTTCCAGGAGGAATGTAATGAGGCTCCTTGTTCTGTCACCACAGGATCCCAGAGGCCTGTCTGGGGATTCTGGTGACAGGAAGCACACACCACCAGGCACTTGGAGATGCGCTCTCTGTGACACACACAAACAAGGTCTACAGGAGGCCCAGACCGCTGCCCAGCCCACCGCAGGCCCACGGAAATGCCTGGGGACCCCCTCGTGGGACACCCAGACGTACACAAGCACAGGCGACTCCCAGAGACCCTGGGAACAATATTTACTGAGCACCCACTATATGCCAGGTCCTGGCTATGCAGGCGGGGCACGGGGGCGGGGGGGCGGAGCCGGTCCCACCTTCGTGGAACTCACTCAGCTGCCTCCCTCGGCAGATCTGAGTTCAGATCTGAGCCCCAAAGCCTCGTTCCCACCTCAGGGCCTTTGTGCCTACTGTTCCCTCCGCGTGGGGTGTTCTCCCCTTAGAGCTCCACCAGGCTGGATCCTTTACACCCTCAGGTCTCAGAAAGGACTCCTCTGCCCCATCACTCGGCATCCCAATGTCCTGTCTTATTTCTTCACAGCATTCGTCACTTTTTTTTTTTTCCTAAGTGCATTTAGGGGAATTCCCTGGCGGTCCAGTGGTTAGGACTCCGTGCTTTCACCGCCGTGGACCAGGGTTCAATCCCTGGTCAGGGAACCCAAGATCCCGCAAGCCATGCAGTGTGGGCAAAAAAAAAAAAAATCTTTAAATTAAAAAAATTAAGTGCATTAATATGAAAGTAACTTTCTCAACGTCCATAATACAGATGCACTTTCACAATCCAATGTACAGCTCAAAAAGTTTTACAGCCCCAAACTTATATTTACTAAGTTTCCAATTTGAATGAAGTCTAAAATATACAAATCAGGGCCCTGACCATACAAAAGGATAATATTCAAAGAAAGCTCAGTTCAGAACCATTCTGTTTTTGGATCCACAGCAACTTTTGTAGTAATTAGATTTAACAGTAATATAATAAGCCATGCAGTGTGGGCAAAAAAAAAAAAAAATCTTTAAATTAAAAAAATTAAGTGCATTAATATGAAAGTAACTTTCTCAACGTCCATAATACAGATGCACTTTCACAATCCAATGTACAGCTCAAAAAGTTTTACAGCCCCAAACTTATATTTACTAAGTTTCCAATTTGAATGAAGTCTAAAATATACAAATCAGGGCCCTGACCATACAAAAGGATAATATTCAAAGAAAGCTCAGTTCAGAACCATTCTGTTTTTGGATCCACAGCAACTTTTGTAGTAATTAGATTTAACAGTAATATAATTCTAATGAAGAAAGTTAAGTCAGGGATCTCTAAATTCTGGCCCACATCTATCACCAATGACTCAGATGTTTCTTTCTAATGAATTAACCATTTCATGCATAAAGCTCTGAAATGGCCAACAGACCACAGAAACTTCTTTACGCTCCTGCTTAAAACCAAAAGCTTCAACAAACTGCTGGCCTTAATTCAGGGCGAAAAGCGTTATCACTTGTGTTACCCAAATATTATCTTAGCAGACCAATGCTTTTTTACTTTTTTAGGCCCCACGGCATGTGGGATCTTCAGGGATCGAACCCACACCCCCTGCAGTGGAAGACCAGTCTTAACCACTGGACCGCCAGGGAAGTCCCTCATCACTTCTGTAACTGTCTTGTTTGCCTGTCTCTCCTGTCCGCCCTCCCCAACTAGAATAAATGCCCCTTGAGAGATGGACCTTTGAGTTCAGCACTGCTTCCCCAGCACCTGGAGGAGTGCTCTGTCCACCGCGGGCGCTCAGGTTTCTTGAGAATGAAGCTGATCCCACACACGTGGTTGAGCTTTCCGCTGCCCCCAGGAAGCCCAATTACTCGTCCTGACCAGTTCCAGGCGTTCTGTGCACGCGCTGGGGCTGTCTTCCACACTGGGTCCCATAACCACCACCTGAGGTGGCCAGTCACCAACCAGGTGAGGCTGAGGCTCAGATCTGTGATCTTGGGTGTGCCTCAGAGCACTCACTGGCCAGGGGCAGGGCAGAAACGAGGATGGGAGGATGGGGACGTGGGGATGGGTCAAGAGATAAGGGCTCGGCCCTTGTCAAGCAAGCCTGCCCCTGAAAAGCCTCTTCGCGTACATGTCACGTGTGGGGACATGAGCGTGTGCTCTACCTGTGCTGTCGGGAGGCACGTGTGCACTCCCTCAGCCCGTTCTCTGGACCCACGTCCCAAGTCATCCTGGTCATACCTACAACTGGGCAGAGTCCCGAAAGGGAGTGAGGCCCAGCCAGGACGTCTCATACCAGCAAAGCCTTTTGTACCTGGGCTGGGCGGGCAGCTGGGCTCCAGGGCTGGCCTAAGGGTCTGGGGAGGCCCACAGGCTAAGAGGCCAAGGGCAACCGGGATGAGTGAGGGGGCGAGGTGGGGCCACTGCCCAGCTCAGCACCCTCCCCAGGATACGACTGGACTGAAGTTCCCGCAGTGAAAAGAACCCAGACCAAAGACCAGGAGCCCAGCTCCCACGCCTGGCTCTGCCACAGGTACCTGGCGGCCTTGGGGCAGGGTCCTGACCCCCTCTGGCTGTGGGCTTGACTCCCAGGATTACGGGGCATCTGAAGAGACCCTGGTTGGGGAAGGGATTCTGCGCCACCTGCAAAGCCCAGAGAGATCCCCCTGCAGGGTTGCCCCAGCTGGGTGCTACCCACTCTCGCCCCCTGGTGGCTCCAGCCCGAAATGCAGCTCTGGCCAGCCTAGGCCTGGATCCTGAGCCGAAGGGTGCTGCATGGGTAGCAAATTGGCCCACAGTTGGCTTTGAGGCCCACTGCTCCACACCGGAGCTCAGAAGAGACTCCAGAAAAGTGGGCAGACAGACGCCGGGGAGGGGTCCCACACCAAGGACTCTTGCTCAGCCCCTCCAGACCTCAGCCAGCCTCCGCCTCAGGGCCCACATGTAATTCCCGCAACCTCCTCTGTGCCTTGACTGGACATCTTAGGGCCTCACGCGAGTCATGGGGTATCATGCCCACTGGGAACCAGAGGTTCGACTCGGGCCACCTCCAGTCATCTCCAGACAGCACCATAAGTATGGGACCTCCCATCTATCCCCAGCTATCACTCCCCCTTTCGAAGAGGAAACTAAGGCTCAGACGACTGGGCAGGGCCGTCAGCGCTGCCGCAGCTGTGCTCTCTGCCCTCCGCTTAGCTGGGGCGGAGGCCAACACACCACACGGGCAGATGTGACATGGGGAGCAGCTGCGGCTGGAAGGGGGACAAGCTGGGGCAAGACTGGGGTTCAGTCACCCCACCAAAGGGTGGGCCAGCCATCGGGTGCCGGGGCGCCGGGCTCCAGCAGCCAAGCTCTTACCAACCTACATGATGTAGGTTCACAACATGGTCAGCACAGGGGACAGCGGCACGGGACGGGGGCTGAGCCAGGTCACCAACGCACACCTAGACCAGAGTGGAAATGGGTTCAGTGACCTCGCCAGCCAGGTGGGCCTGGCCAAGGCACTCAACCTCTGCTGCTCCACATTCTCACCTGTTTTAACGAAGTCCCTGTTAATCACCAGGGCTTTCCTCAAAGCAAACATTCCAGTGTCTTCCAGAGGCCCAGGTGCCGCTCAGGGCTTCTACGTGACACCCTCTCCCACGGCCAGAACTTTGCCACCGGCTACAGAAGAACCTCAACAAGCCCGAACTGGAAGCCCTCCTGCATGGATTAGTGACTACATGAGGTATCTAATTTAGCACACTCAGCACAGAGCCAGGGTCTGCCCTGCCATGCCCATGGGCAACAGCAACACCAGATCCTCACTGCCCCCTTCCAAGCTGTACAGACACAACTTCTACAGCAGAGACCCGGCTTCCTCGCCCTGTGACAAACATTCCACACAGAGCTCACTCCCCAGGCTGGCCCTAACAGTGCAGCGCAGACCAGGCTGGCCGGCTCTCGCCTCCCGCTTCACCTAGTCTGCTCCAAGCACGCGGCCCAGCAAGTGGTAGGGGAAAGAGGCAACCAAAGAGGTTGGGGGGTCAGCATGCCTCTGGGCGCACGAGGGCCGAGGGAAGCAGCCAGGACCGGGAAGGTGAAGTACAAGCAGATGGATGTCACTGGAAAATAACTTTATTGAGATTCTACCAGCTGCATAATCTGTTCTGACATTAGGCCCCTTCTTCCTTTGCAATTCGGTCCTTCTTAAGTGGTCCCTGTGGAGAGAAATGCAGCAGGCAAGGTTAGAGATAGAAGGCAGTTCATAACAACTGCCAACGGCAGTGCCATCAGATTCCAGGCTGGTCTCCACAGCCCGGGGCACACACAGGCACAAGGTGGCCCCCTCTGCATCAGCACCAGATGGGCAGGCTGACAGGTGGCAGCAGCTGAAACCCACCCCCACCCCAGCCGGAGAGCGGCGAGGTAGGTGCTCACCATGAACGCTTTCTTCTCCTCCACAGTCTGGAAGCGGCCATGGCCAAATTTGGAGGTGGTGTCAATAAACTTGAGGTCGATCTTCTCCAGGGCCCGCCGTTTGGTCTGCACCAGCAAGGACTGTGGACCAAGAGGGCAAGGGTACAGAGCCAAGCCTTTCTCCGTACCATCTTTGTTCACAGGTCCCTCATCTTAAGAGGGCAGAGGTCAACTCCATCCAACTCAGTCCTGGAATCAGAGGACACCCACCCACCCCAAACACCACCATCCAGCCACTACCAAGGGGCTTCCTCCTGCCACCAGGCGGATGAGAATACACTTAAGAACAGAAGCAGACAGCTGGGCCAGGCCAGACACAGGCAGTTGAGAATACACTTAGGAACAGAAGCAAACAGCTGGGCCGGGCCAGGCCAGACACGGAATTCCCTCCTCCCGGGACCTCGAAGTCAGGAGTAGCACTCCCTCCCGCTTTCCCTCCCAACTCCCCTAACAGAGCTCCGCCTCCCCTCCTCCAGCCTCACCTTGCGAAGGGTGAGCACTCGCTTCTTGGTTCCCACCACGCAGCCTTTGAGCATGACAAAGTCATTGGTCACTTCACCGTAGTGGACAAAGCCACCCTGGGAAGGAGCAAGGCCATCAGAGGTCAGCACGGATCAAGCACGGCGCCGGAGACAGGTCTGACCACGCACACGACACTCCCCGCCCCGCAGGTCCTGGTGGTCCCACCACCTGACCAGAGCTGTCCTCAGAAGGAAGGCAGCGAGGAATACTTCCGCAGTCTGACTCGGGCGCCGCACCCAGCGCTCATTCCAGGGCCTCATCACCGAACAGCTGGGCCTGCCACCCCACTCCTCACCAGCCGGTCTCCCCCAACCAATGACAGAGGGTGGACAGACAGCTGGATGCTGTGCAGGGGTCCGGTTAACTTGCTGTAAAAATGGCCCCAGCCCCATAGGGGAGGCCTGGAACCGGAAATCCGCCCCCCCAGACCAGATATCTGAGGCTCTGCGTGGACAGCAGCTCCCATGTTACTCACCAGAGGGTTGATGCTCTTGTCAGACAGATCGTAATCAGTAGAGGCATTGTTCTTGATCAGTTTGCCATCCTTGATGAGGTAGCCCTGGCCAATTTTGTAGATCTGAAGGAGGAAATGAGCATGAATACTTGAGAACAAGAAAACTGGAGGCCTCTGGAGCTGGCTGGAGGCAAGGACAGCCATTAGGGACAAATGATCCATCTTGGGGGTGGGCTAGCCTACAGAGGGCTCTGGGAAAGCAGCTATGACCTCGGCCCTAGTGAGGGGGTGCCCCAGGTTCGGAGCAAAGAAAAGGTGGCTGGGCCTGCACCGAAAACAATGCCATCCAGTGAGACAATTGATGAGGCCTCTCCAAACACCATGGAACAGGAGAGGATAGACAAAGCTCATATCCTCAGCCCCGCCAAGGGTCAGCTGCACCAGAACCACCTTCAAGGATGGCACTTTACTATCGTGACACCCAAGCGTCAGAACTGTGCCACCAGACATGAGCGACCAAGTCCACAGGATGCTCCACCACAAACGGACCGATGGTGACAGGGACTGGAACCCCCAACTCCCAATATTGGGACCACCCTGCCCCTCCTAGGGTTAAAGTCTCCACAGGACCCCCGTGGGCACCTCACCTTCTTATTGATCTCGGTGCGGTGATGGTAGCCTTTCTGCCCGGCCCGAGCCACAGAGAAGGCCACCCGTGCAGGATGCCACGCCCCAATACAGGCAACCTTGCGCAGCCCTCGGTGGGTCTTACGCGGCAGCTTCTTGGTGTGCCAACGGCTGGTGACCCCTGGAAGAGACACATGCTATTACTGGGGTGCCTGGCACCCATGCCATTGGCCCTTTCCTGCAATGAATGCCCAACTTGAGTTTGTGGTCCTTTGTCCACAGAACATGCAATGCAACACAGGATTACCGTGTCCTCTCCCTTCTTATATCTCCATCCGAGCATGAATACCAGCTGAGACATAACCCTTGAGTTACAATCAGCAAACAAGAACAGGCCTTGGAGAATCAGCCCTACTAGAATGTGATCGTGCTCATTTGAGAGCATTCAGGAAGCCTCCCAGTGCGTTTCGCAGCGTGCTCAAAGCGTATGTATGTCACCCCCGGTCGCACGTGCTACCCCAGCCACCTGACCACAGCACTGTCCTCAGAAGGAAGGCAGCGAGGAATACTTCCGCAGTCTGACTCGGGCGCTGTGCCAGCGCTCATTCCAGGGCCTCATCACCGAACAGCTGGGCCTGCCACCCCTCTCCCAGGTTAGCCACGGCAATGTGGGCCACTGCGAAGCTCACCTTTGTAGCCTTTGCCCTTGGTCACCCCAATGACATCAATCATCTCATCCTGCCCAAACACTTGGTTCACAGGGACCTGCTGCTCCAGCCTCTCTCGGGCCCAGTCCAGTTTCTCGGCCACAGTGCCTCCGTTCACCTGGATCTCCATGAGGTGGGCCTTCTTCTGGCGTAGAGGAAGCAGGCGCATCTAGAAGGGAACAGATGCTTCAAGGTGAGAGGAACTCAGGCTGGGCACACAGCCAACAGTTTTGCTTTCCAGTGTTATGACTCCCCACTGGGTACCATTCCCCTTTCAATTCTGGTGCCTGAATCGGGTCAGAATGCGCTGATCCTTGACAGACACACCAGGCCCACATTAAGACAGGCTGATTTAGCCAGATCCTGGGACCAAGCAGCCCAATGTTCCTGATCACTGTCCTTTTGGCCACTTCCTTTGCGGTACCTGCCCTGGTTTACCCTGGCCATCTACCTTGCTCTATTAACTATCAGTAAGTCACTTATTTTGGGAGCAGGATAACACTGCGAGAGCACAAGCTGTGATTAAGGAATGAATCTAAACAAAGATTTCAAAGCTGCCCAGTGTTATCCTACTGACCCGTCTTCAGTAATGGACACATACCACAAGCCTGTGGTAATCTGGTCACCACTAACCACACAGGACTACCGATCACTTAGGAATCGTGGATATACACCCAGGATAATCGCCCAGACTGACAGCAAAGGCGGCACCCATTCCTACCCAGACAATTAGCTCACATGTCAGGTTTGAAGTGCAAATAGCCAGCACCTCAACACTATTTTCAGTTAGGCGCTAGACGTTAGTTATGACTCACCGGTTCCTTCAACCAGTTCTCCTAAAATGGGATATGGTTTTGCCTAATTAACAACCATCGGGGACACAGTGCCCCCTGCTGGCAACAAAAAAACCAACCCTATGTGAGGAGGCCTGGATGCCTTCTCAAGCAGACAACTGTCCTTAATATGGCCCCAGGAACCCAGGCCTCAAGGCAGGGCACTGGCTGGACTACGGTGCTTTTAACAACCCCTTCCTCCACCAGGAAATAAGTTTAAGAACCTCGGTCTTACCATCCCTAAAATCCTGAGGCTTGCCACAAAACCAGCGTGAGCTGAGGATCGACTCAGAAGGTAACTGAGCCCCCAAAGCCACAGGCGGCCATGTAGGTCATCACCTCCACAGACAATAGGCAGTGGGCACTCACCTGGGTGTGGGCAATGACACGGATGACCTGGCAGTACTTCTTCATGCTACTGAAGTCCCTCTCCAGCTGCTTCTTGCCGTCTACATCCTGCCACTTCTTGCAGTATTTGGTGAAGGCCTTCTTCTTAGATTTATGCCTTCAGAAGCAGAGCAAAGTTGGGGAGGGGGCCAGGTGCCAGCCTTCATCACCCCTCCAAGGGGTGAGCGGAAGGCACACGGGCACCGTGTGGGGACGGGGCTCATTGCCGGCTTCTAAGGAACCTTTTCCACCGGCAAGCGGAGCCCGGATGGAGCTCATCGGGCAGAGCCGAGCGGAGCTGAGCAGAGATCCACAAGATTAATGAGGCAAGTCACATCCGTTCAGATACACAAGTTCCCGATACACAAGTTCCCGCTCCCGGTTATCCGTTAACCAAACCACACACCGGGGGTGGTGGGGTCTGGGGGCATTACTGCTATCCCTCGTAGACTCAACACTTGCCAGCAACTCAGGAAATACTGAACTGACTCAAGGTAGCACCCAATAAGGTGAACACTGAAGGAAATGTCTCTCAAGATGCTGCTCCCAGCGCAGCAAAGAATTGTTCTGCTCTGTTCTGCAACTAAACCCGACACCAGAGCAGCTCCTCCCAGCCCAGCTATGGAGCTGAGGCCCTGCGCGACACCCTGCCCCTCCTGGCCAGCCTAACCCAGGGCGAGGGCGCATCGGCTCCCTTACCAGTTCTTATAGAAGCGCCTTTTGCATTCATCACTGATATGCTCAGCAAAGATGGTCTTAAAGGTCCGGAGGCCTCGAGGTGTTTCCACGTAGCCCACAATGCCCACAATGACCATGGGCGGCGTCTCCACGATGGTCACAGCCTCCACAACTTCCTTCTTGTTCACCTCTGCAGACGAAGCAGGCAGTTAGACCTGAGCGGCCTGCCTCAAGTACCCGGCAGGAGGGCTGTCTTTTGGAAAAATGTCGCGTTCCCTTCCAGGCCAGCAAAGCAAGTTGCTTCAGATGACAGGAAGGTGTGTGGGGAAGTCTGCATCGCAGCCCAAACCCCCTCACTGCTGAATGCTCAGTCTGTGTGCATTGACCTTTTCAGCACGAAACTATCTGGACCCTACACAGTCAAGTAACAGCCCGGTTTCGGTGCTGGTTTATCATAACCTTCTCCAGAGACAAGCTCCTTATTACCTAGAAAATACAAGAGTACTAAGTACAGTGAGGTAGTAATTCCTCAGCATAGACAATTTTAACTGTCTATTTACTGTGTTTCAATTACAAGCACCGTGTGTTCTACTTAGTGCCTTTTCTACTTCAAACTTCACAACCCAGGAACATGGGTAGTAGTCAGGTGTTCAGGTGAGGCTCACAGTTCAGTGCTGCCACTACAATGGGAGTGGAGTTTCTATTGGACGCTCAGTGGTTGCCAGCTCGCATGTCAGCATACTTCTGTGCTGCAGCTCTCGACAATTTCCTCATCACGCTCCCAGAGCCCGTTACATCCCTCTGCCAAAATCAAGCAGTGCCAGCCACCTGAACGCGGGAAGCATTAATCGATCCTAAAATATATTTCCATTGCGATATCTAGAGGTTCTGTTGATCTCTCCCAAGCCTGCTCTCCTCTGAGAGCTTGGCCCCGTCTAGTCAGTTCCCACCAACTCCTACCCTCCCATCAGCTGGGAAGATGCAGCATGTACTTACTGGACCCTGGCCTATCGACCTCCCTCACAATGTGAGTCATGCCAGCCTTGTAGCCGAGGAAGGCTGTGAGGTGCACGGGCTTGGAAGAGTCATCCTTGGGGAAGCTCTTCACCTTCCCGCGGTGCCGGCTGCTGCGCTTCCGAGGCAGAAAGCCCAGGGACCCATGCCTGGGAGCGGAGAACTTCCTGTGAGACTAGGAGAAAATGATCGATCAACGTTAGCACCTTCTGAGTAGCTCACGCCTCTTCATCCCCAGAGGCCTAGGTTCTAAGATTCCCAGCAATGATGGATCCACACCAGCAACCCGGGCAACAGGCTTACACGTGCTGGATTTACTTTTTTCGGGATCACACATCTAAAAGGCATTATTCAGCCAAATGAGTTGAACATTTATCTCAAACCCTCACCGTATAATTTAAAGAACATGAACCATCCACCTTTTCCTCTAAAGAGGACAAAGGCACACCAGGTAATGGCATTAAAAATCGCTTAACAAGCAGCCTTATGTGCGAGTCAGTTAAGATTCTGACCATGCACGTATATACAATGGAATGTTACTCAGCCATAAAAAGGAACGAAATTGAGTTATTTGTAATGAGGTGGATGGGCCTAGAGTCTGTCACACAGAATGAAGTCAGAAAAAGAAAAATACCGTATGCCAACGCACATATATGAAAATCTAAAAAGACAGTACTGATCAACCTAGTGGCAGGGCAGGAATAAAGACGCAGACATAGAGAACGGACTTGACACGGGGGTGGGGAGAAGCTGGGACGAAGTGAGAGTAGCACTGACGTACACACACTACCAAATGTAAAATGGATGGCTGGAGGGAAACTGCTGCATAGCACAGGGAGATCAGCTCGATGCTTTGTGACCACCTAGGATGGGATAGGGAGGGCGGGAGGGAGCCGCAAGAGGGAGGGAATATGGGGATATATGTATACATATAGCTGATTCACGTTGTTGTGCAGCAGAAACTAACACAACATTGTAAAGCAATTGTACTCCAATAAAGATTTTTTTAAAATACATTCTGTCCACAATACGAACTTCTGCTCAAACGGCTGGGTGGCAGTTAATGGTAGTAAAGGTTCCTCAGGCTCCCAACGGGAGCTAAACTGGCAAGTGGAGGCCACTAGAACTCGACAGAACCAAATCAGAACATGACAATCAGCACACAGTCTCTGCCCGCCCGTCAATAAGTTCATCATCTCTGGTTTCTGAGAACTCTAGAGGCCCAAGGAGTTGTACCAACCGTCCCAGACGTTTCAGAATAAGGATACAACAACCCATACCCAAAGCCTCCCCTGCCGCCTGCGGCCTGGGTTTCTGCACCTCCCACTTTCACAACAGTGCCAAACGCTCCCACCCAAGGTCCTCCTGGCGAAAGTGCTCATGACTCGGATCTCGAATGCTGAGGCTGAGATCTAGGAATAATCCATGCCTTGAAGATTGTCGGGCCCGGGCCCCCCAACCCAGCTCCGTGGCAAGGCCTCTCGCCAGCCGACCGGCAGGCCCAAAGCCAACCTCAAGCCTCGGACATTTTCAGAAAATAGACCTGACTGCGGATTCTGCTGAGTGCCGCATGCTCCTAGAGCAGAACCCCGGCGCCGGGTGAGGCGAGATGGCGGGGATGTGCCGCGGATTCACTCATGCCGCCGCGGCAGACAAGTAAAAGTCCGCCATAATGACACTTACCATCCTGCCGTCGGATGCTGCCGGTAGAGATCGTTCGACTCTCGGCGCGCGATATATAAATCCCAGTCTGGATCCGCCCCTTCCGGCGTGCGAGCGCGCGCCCGCGGCAGACGTCGGGTCGGGTACAGGGTGCCGTTTCCACGCACGCTCGTCCTCGCCTTGCTTACGTTCCGACTGGGACGTCAGTTCCGTAGGCGGGACTTAGAGGCTCTACGGCGAGCGGTTGAGTTCAAACTTAGTGAAACGCCTCCGACTCGCCGGCAGAGAGTTGTTGTGAGGCGTTGGGCAAGCAGCCAAATTTGATGAAACGGCTGTTACGATGAAGGAAAATGGCTACGTCGGTTCTTTTCATATGGAATGCAGGTTTCAAATGAAACTTCTGGAATTGAGTAACCCTGTTGGGGCTTCAGTTCCAAGGCGCTTTCCCACGTGGTATCCCGCTTCCGTCCCACACAGCGTTGTTGCCATTTTGCAGGCACATAGAAGTGGTACGAGTCGCACCGCTTCCACCAGCTCGAAGTTGGAGAGGAAAGACAGGAGCCCTGGTTTCCTGGTTCCCAACCCAGAGCCGCTTCCCGGTACCAGCTTGCCTTTAATGCTTCCTGATTTCGGCCCCCCCCTCCCTCAAGCCCCATCTCGGCTACTCCTCCGAGAATCTGGCTGTGGGGGCCCGTGCTTGGTTCTGAAGGTCTTAGGCGACGGAACCACCTCACCGTCTAGAGTAATGGGTCCAGCTGCCCGGCCTCACGGACCCTGGCCCTCCCTGCTTCCCAGACTCTGCATGAACGGCCCTCGCTGATGTCTGCTTGGGCTCGGCGTCACCTAGGCCCTAGGAGGCTCCTAGCGGCTCTCCCTGCCGCCAGGCTTGCCCCTCCAAATCTGAGAATCACATCCCTTCTTGTGACTTCCCATGCTCCTCCCCACGCCCACCCCCAACCCTCGTTGTTTCCTGTGGATTAAGCCTTAACTTCTGAGCCTGCCAGCCAATAATCTGCCCTAACTAGCTACTCCAGCCTCTTCGCTGCAGGCGAATACCCACACTTTTTCATAGATCACCACGTTCCACATCCATCCTACCCCGTCCGGTTCTTTGGTTCTGGGCCTGACCATTGCTCACACCGTTGTTAAAAAACATCCTCTCATGTAACCCTCACGCCATCCCCCAGTGGCAGTGCTGATAGTCCTCAGGCCCTTATTGGAAATCTTTGGGGCCAGATATGTATCCAAATGCAGCATTCTTCATGTTTTAGATAATACCGTGCAATATGGTGCACATACTGTATATTATGTAATCATCCCTAAGCTGTTGAATGAAACACGTTAATTCTGCTAAGAAACGTGAATATTCACATGGACTGGGATAAGTATAAGTAACCTCACAGTTAAAGGCTAACTTAGCTACCTAAAAAATTCAGGTTAGTTTGGTTTTTGCCACCAAATGACTTAAGAAGTTTTTTCATAATGCCATTTAGAGCAACATGGATTGACCTAGAGATTATCATGCTGAGTGAAGTAAGAAAGAGAAAGACCAATACCGTGTGATATCACTTATATGTGGAATCTAAAATATGATACAATTGAACTTATTTACAAAACAGAAACAGACTCACAGACATAGAAAACAAACACGGTTACCAAAAAGGAAAGGGGGAGGGATGGATTTGGCGTTTGGGATCAGCAGATACAAACTACTCTACATAAAATAGATAAACAAGGTGCCACTGTATAGCACAGGGAACTATATTCAATATCCTGTAATAAACCATAATGAAAAAGAATATGAAAAAGATATAACTGAATCATTTTGCTATACACCAGAAACTAACACAACGTTGTAAATCAACTATACTTCAATTAAAAAAAAGTTTTTTCATTTCAGAATTGCAGACAAGCAATTATGGCCCATATGACACAGAAAACTAAGTTCTGGCCAAGAGGAAATAGTTTGGCAAAAGTCATGCAATTAATAAAGGACAGAGCTCAAGTCTGAGTCTAGGTTGGGTTTTCATGACATCAGACTCAGGGTTCAGTAGCCCTTTCACTGGAAAAGGAGCTCTGGGGCCCTGAGTCACTCATTCACTCAATAAGAAATTCTCCCTAAAGGCCTGCCTGCTCTGTGCCAGGTACTGCACCAGTCTGTGGGAATATGTAAGAGAACAAGACAGCTACCATCGCAGACCAAATAAGGCTGTTTACAATTGTGATGAGGGTTGAAAAAGATTTAACAAACAATGTTACCAAAGGTCCTGGACAAACCATTCCCCCTAAAAGGAATTCCCTCTTTCCAGTCAGAGAAAAGAGCGTCTCAGCAGACCTGCACAGTCCTGCCAGTGTGCCCATAGCTCACTGGGTTATTGCCTTGGGCCTCAGTTTCCCCATCTGTCAAATGAGGGATTCATTCATTCACTCAGCAATTGTGTACTGAGCCTACTCTGCCTAAGAACATTAAAGGACCAACTAACGGTGAGAATAAGATAGAAGGGCTTTCACTACTCCATGCAAGCTGTCAGGTAGGTGGCCTGGAAAAGGACACTGAGGGTAGACATGAAGGAGCAGAATCAGGAGGTATTTAGGATAGCTGGATCTGGAGACTATTTGTATGAGTCATTGTGGGTGGGGGCAGGGAAAGGAAGCAGAGATGGCAGGAGTCAGGATATCCGTTTTGGAATATTGGATAGATAACGTTACTTTTAGAAAGGATAGATTAATTTCTATATGTAGGTTTGGATTCAGTTATGGGGTTAACTGTATCTTTCCTTCTTCCAAGAACATGTTTAAGACTACACAGCAAGGTGTATACAAATCAACAAGAAAAAAATAAGGGGCTGCCCTGGTGGCACGGTGGTTAGGAATCCACCTGCCAATGCGGGGGACACGGGTTCGATCCCTGGTCTGGGAAGATCCCACATGCCGCGGAGCAACGAAGCCCGTGCGCCACAACTACTGAGCCTGCGCTCTGGAGCCCACGTGCCACAACTACTGAAGCCCGCGCGCCTAGAGCCCGTGCTCCGCAACAAGAGAAGCCACCGCAATGAGAAGCCCGCGCACCGCATCGAAGAGTAGCGCCTGCTCGCCGCAACTAGAGAAAGTCCACGCGCAGCAACGAAGACCCAACGCAGCCAAAAATTTTTTAAAAATAAAAATTTTTTTTAAAAGGAAAAGTCTATTTAAAAGAAAAAAAAAAGTAAGGACGTGAGTGAAGGGAAATAAGATGAAGCCAGAGAGGGATTGGTGCCGAAAGCTCAGCCTCTCTGTACACCCATAACGAATCGAATCTTGGAGACAGTTTTGGGTGAAGCAGAAAAGAATAGCTTTATTGCTTTGCCAGGCAAAGGGGGACACAGAGGGCTCCTGCCCTCGAAAACTATGTGTTCCAACCCAGGGTGGGGTTCTTAGTTGCGGCACGTGGGATCTTCGTTGCGGCGGGCGTGTGGGATCTAGTTCCCTGACCAGGGATCAGAGCCGGGGCCCCTGCATTGGGAGGGCGGAGTCTTAACCGCTGGACCACCAGGGAAGTCCCTGGTCCCTTTAATCTTGCCTCAGGTGGTTTCTTGGCTGCTCCTCCCTTTATTAGCCACTGTTCGAATCTGCCCTTTGGAACTCAGGGAAGGTCAGGAAGGCTGGAGTCTTGCCTACAAGAAATGGGGGGACAAAAAGGCCTCCGTGGGCTTCCCTGGTGGTGCAGTGGTTGAGAGTCCGCCTGCTGATGCAGGGGACGCGGGTCCGTGCCCCGGTCCGGGAAGATCCCACATGCGGCAGAGCGGCTGGGCCCGTGAGCCATGGCCGCTGAGCCTGCGCGTCCGGAGCCTGTGCTCCGCAACGGGAGAGGCCACAACAGTGAGAGGCCCGCGTAC
>NW_021145316.1:161137-172055 GCF_002837175.3 Physeter macrocephalus
ACAGTGAGAGGCCCGCGTACCGCAAAAAAAAAAAAAAAAAAAAAAAAAAGGCCTCCGTGCCCAGGAGCCCCACAGGGCCCCGCTCGGTTTCACGATCACACCCAAAACAAACGTTATAGAGCTCTTGTTTGTGCTAGAGAGGTCCTCCCATTAGGTTTCAAGCCTCTGTCCAGCTAAATAAGAAAGATAAATATGATTAGTAACATGATTCACAATATCCACATGATAAAAACAAACCAGTGGCCAAAGGAATCCACTGTGCCTAAAATAAGGCTTGAAAGAAATTTCCCTAGGGGGATGGGGTTCTCCTAAAGGGGCCAAAGTGGGGTGCAGCTAATGACACCCTGAACATCACCCCACAGTGAACACACAATGGTTGAGCATATTTGATGCGGACCAGTGAAATCAGGGTGACTCACCAAGCCCACCTGTGCAAGCTCTTTACAAAAGGCCAAAACAAGGGGTTTGGGTTACCCGATCCTGGATTGCTGGTTTAATCCAAAGATAAAATCCAGAAGTCTGGAAAGAAACGGATTAACTTTGTTTACAAATGGTCCCCCATCGATACTGTTTTTCAAAATGGAACTTCTAGTAAGGAATGGAAAAGGGTCCAAGGTTTTGCTCACATCCCTGAAGGGCAGATGTTCTCTGCTGCCAGGTAAAACCAGAGATGTGGACTAAACTCAGCAGAAGTTAGGGGTACTTGAGGAGCAGAATGGGGGAGCATGGGGGAATTCCCTGGTGGTCCAGTGGTTAGGAGTTGGCGCTTTCACTGCCGGGGCATATGAAAGCACCAGGTTCATCCCAGGTTCAATCCTGTGGCAGGAACTAGGATCTTGCAAGCCACATGGTGTGGCCAAAAAAAAAAAAAAAAAAAAAAAGAATGGGGAAGAACGAGGGCAATAGAGGAGCTGAGTGACGCAGTTTTGTCATGAGGGCGTTTCAACGTCCATCTCTCTTACTGGATGGGAAGCTTTGTGGCTGAGATTGCAGGTCCTAGCCCAGAGAAGGCTCTGGCTCACATTTGGCAGATGTGGGCATGAACTAGAACATCACAGTTTCCAAGGCTGCCTCCCTTGCCCATTGAAGCAATAATGCTCTCTCTTTTTAAAAAAAATAATTTATTTGATTTAATTTATTTTATTTTTGGCTGCGTTGGGTCTTTGTTGCTGTGCGTGGGCTTTCTCTAGTTGTGGCGAGCGGGGGTTACTCTTCCTCGTGGTGTGCGGGCTTCTCATTGCAGTGGCTTCTCTTGTTGCGGAGCACGGGCTCTAGGTGCGCGGGCTTCAGTAGTTGTGGCTCGCGGCTTTATTTTTTTTTATTTTTTTATTTTTTATTTATTTATTTATTTATTTATTTATTTTTTTTGTGGTATGCGGGCCTTCCTCTGCTGCGGCCTCTCCCGTTGCGGAGCACAGGCTCCGGACGCGCAGGCTCAGCAGCCATGGCTCACGGGCCCAGCCGCTCCGCGGCATGTGGGATCCTCCCATACCGGGGCGCGAACCCGGTTCCCCTGCATCGGCAGGCGGACGCGCAACCACTGCGCCACCAGGGAAGCCCGGCTCGCGGCTTTAGAGTGCAGGCTCAGTAGTTGTGGCGCACGGTCTTCGTTGCTCCGCAGCATGTGGGATCTTCCCGGACCAGGGCTCGAACCCGTGTCCCCTGCATTGGCAGGCGGGTTCTTAACCACTGCACCACCAGAGAAGCCCAGCTCCCTCTTTGACAAGAGCTCACATCCTGATCTTTTGTGCTGTCATTGATTGTTGCAAAGCCACCTGGCTCAGGTAACAGGGCATTTGGGCCAGAGGCTCAGTTAGTATGAGCTTGTGGCATGAGTGCAGCCCCTCGCCCCTGGAGCGGGAGGCTGGGCACAGAGCCTCTGGGTCATGAAGGCCCCCCTCCCTGCTCCTCCACCGCCAGCTGCCAAGGGGAGGCGCCTCAGAAAGAGAGCCGGCTGGCCAGAGGCGCCTGGCAGCTTCTGCTCCTGTGTGGGCCGGACCTGGTGAAATTCTGTGGAGCCCCTGCTGGGGCTGCAGGCGACCATGGCAAACACGGCTTCTCACTGCCTTTCTGTCTCCATGCTGGGCCTCTGCATCCTGTGCGGCAGGAGTCTGCAGGTGACTGGGGGGCTCATCCTTGCCTGGAAGCTGTGCGTGGATGTACTACAGCCCATCCAGCAGGCCTTGTGGCAGCCGCTAACTGTCGTGCAGGGCTAAGGCCTTCAGCTGATCGCCACCCTGATGCACGGAGCTTGCCACTGCGTCCTGTGGCTCTAGCGGCACTTGCGGTGGGAGGCCCCCCAGCCCTGCTCTCTGTGGCCCAGTGGGCCACAGCCTGGTCGACTTCCACCACGAGAACTGCAAGGCCTTGGAGTTGCTGCTGTGGGCTGTGCTGCAGCAGGTGGCAGTGTCCCTGCTGCTCCGCTGCCAGGACAGGCTGTGGGTGATAGTGGGACAGGTGGCTCAGGCCCTGCAGGGCAGTGGCCTGCAGTCCCTGGGGTGGGCCGGGCTGTGCGGGGCACCCTCCAAAGACCTGGATGCGGTCACCACCATCCTTCCAGTGACCACCATCCCTTTTAGCCAGCACTTCCCTGGACCTGACCCGGCCACCCTGAGGTGGGTTCACGCCAGCCTCCATCAGCCTGTGCCTAGTGGCTGGGGAAAAGGATGCCAGTGGGGGAGAGGGAGGCTGCAGTCTGGGGGCCAGTAAGGTGTCCACTAGCACCAGGTTCCAGAGCAATAGGACAAGCAAGATAGCCTTCAGGTCTTCATCCAAGCAGGCCCTCGCACGACAAGTCAAGGCGACCTGTATTCTCATCGTTCTTCTGTATATCTACACCACGTGTCTCTTCGTGCAGATCTTAAAATAAATGACCAAGTGTGAGCCAGCCTCTGGTATGTCCATGACTTGCTTTGTCAAGGAGAGATTGAATGGCATCAGATCTGTCTACCCAAGCCTTTGCTGGGCTGGGGGCAAGGGTGGGTGGTACCCAGTATGCAAGCCACATTGCATAGCAGGGCCTGGGCTAGGGGACCTGGTCTCAGCTCTGTCACTTCTATGTGTCCTTGGGGAATTTCCTGGGCCTCAGTTTCCTTTTCTGTAAAATGTGGATAATAAGCCTCCAGGGAGAAGAGGTATATAAATCTGAGCCATTTGTAGGTTGTAGAGTGCTCTTCCCCTCAGTTATCCTAACAGAGCGCACAAGGCCTCCTCGGAGAACACTTAGATTCTATTAAAGGACAGAAAAAGAAGACCCGAATAAAGAGGGACATAATCAATTTACGGGTGAACTGGCCTAATGTCTTAAAAAAGTCACTTGTCTCTAAATTAATCTATAAAGTCATTAGGATTCCAACCAAAATCTCAAGGGATTTGAGGGCAAGGGAGAGGACTCATAAAGTGATTCTAAGACGTATATGGAAAATCAAGGTCCTTAAAATTTTAAAGCATTTTTAAAAAATGGAGCCAAGGTAGGAGACTTGCTCTACCAAATATTAAGACATAGTATGAAATCACAGTAGTAAAAACAATGTGGCAGCAAAAAACAGGCAGATGAATGGAACAGAATGCAGAGCCCAGACATAACCTGGCTACAAATGGGAACTTGGTACATGGAAAAGGTGACATCACAAACCAGTGGGGAGAGCAGGAACTATTTAGCAGATAGAGTTGGAGAAGTTGGTTCACTATATGAAAAAGTAAATAAATATGCGTCTTCTAGTTGGTTGAATGGTGGTCCCCCAAAGATATGTCTATCTAGAACCTGTGAATGTGCCCTTATTTGGGAAAAGGGTCTTTGCAAAGGACACTTTGAACTAAGGATCTTGAGATTAGATCATCCTGGATTAGGATGGGGGACCCAATGACACATGACTTTATAAGAGAAGCTAAGTGGAGGAGAAACACAGAAGAAAAGGCCATGTGAAGAGGGAAGCAGATTAGCCAAGGAACGCCAAGGGTTGCCAATAAGCCACCGGAAGCTAGGAGAGAGGCATGGAACAGTTTTCCCCACAGCCCCTCCAGGAGGAACGAACCCTGCCGGCACCTGATTTCAGACTTCCTGTTTCCAGAACTGTGGCAGAGTAAGTTTCTGTTGTTTTAAGCCACCAAGTTTTTGGTGATTTCTTACCGCAGCCATAGGAAGCTAATACAGATCCTTACCTTGTATCTCAACTCTATACCTAAGGTCCAAAAATATTTGCGGCAGTATACCAACGCAGAGGTTATTTTAATGTGCTTGAGGCATTTATTATTCTTTGGGAAATGATATTAGCTGCCATTTACTGAGGGCAGAACTGTCTTTTATTTCATCGGATCATCCAATCAACACTTTGAGGAAAGCACTCTTTTATATCTCCATTTTACATTTAAGGAAATTGCCTCAAAAGAATTAAGTAACTTCCTGAGATCATACAGCAGAGCTCACACCTTCAACCACAAACCTTCACCTCCTCCTGCTCAGGTGTCATGTAGATGGGCTCTGCTGAGTTCCCTGCTAAAGGCCTAGAGCATTTATCCTATGAATGAAATCAGATGCAGGACTTCCCTGGTGGTCCAGTGGTAAAGAATCCACCTTCCAATGCAGAGGACTCGGGTTCAATCCCTGGTTGGGGAACTGAGATCCCACATCCCTCAGGGCAACTAAGCTGCGTGCCATAACTAGAGAGTCCACACAGCCAAAAATAAAAATAAATAAATATTTTTTAAAAAAATAAAAGAAATCAGATGCGGTGTCCCCTTGTAGACTTTCGCCTGTGCCATCCCCATTTGTTTGTGGTTCAGCAGATACTCAGCCCTCAACCCACTAAGTCCAGGTCATGGTCACCTCCCACCTGGATTCCTGAACCAATCTACAGGTGCATCCTCTTGGTCCCCCTCCTGCCCCTTCAAGCCGTTCTCCACCCAGTAGCTAGGTAGATATTATACCGAGAATCAGACCATTATTCCACTGATTAAGACCTCCAGTGGCTCTCCATATGAGACCTCTGGGAACTGCCAGCTGGGTCCCAGCACATCCCTTGGTCCCGGGGTTTCCCCTCACGCTGACCTCCCCCCGCTCCACATGCAGCCCTCCCCGCAGCAGTGTCTTTGGACCTGCTTCTCTTCCTGCCCGGAACATGGGCTGACTTCTATTCTTGTTAAAGCATAAATTGTAAAAGATGATAAAATCACGACACTTGTACAGATATAAAATGAACAGATGTGAAAGATTTTTATTTAGCTCATTAATTAACGAGGAAACCAGGCAGATGCTGCAAATGGTTCAAAGGAGAACACAGAACCACGTAGTTATATGGAGCAAAGAAATGTTGAAATGAATTTACAAATAGACATAAAACTGGCTTTTTCCGCTGGTGGGGGTGGGAGTGTCCTTCCACTGGACAGGATTTATTTGCATGTGTACAGATAAGGATTAGGTGCATTGCTATCCTTTGTCTACAGTGTACAGAGATGCAAAATAGTTTAAGGGCAAAAAAGAACCTTTAAGATGGGGCTATTTTCTGTTTTGTCCAGCAGCAAGCACAGAGGAGGGCTGCATAAATATTTGTGGGTAAATGCAATGGTGAGCCTGTTTGTTTGGGGGATATGTAAGTATGGTCAGTGGAGCCTCAAGCTTGGACATCCTGGGTCTCTCTAACAAAAATGCATTTCTCTTCCCTGGGGGAAATATGAGGATGAGGAGCCCCTTCTCCCAGAATATCCAAAAGTGTGGTTGTGTGTCCTGGCCTTCAAGTCTCTGGAAACTTCCCTTTTTGCCATCCCCCAAACACCATGCCCATTGCCCCCAGCATTTTACTAACTTGACCAGCTAAGCTAATAGCCAACTAAACCATGGTTTCCTCAGCTGTAAAATGAGAACAATCACATCTAAATCAAGGGGTCATTTATTCATTCAGCGAACACATAAGGAATGCCTGTCCCCAGATTCTGTTATACTCATTACATATAATTCATTATATAATTATAATATTCACTATCTCAGTAATTCTTCAAAAATCTCCTGAAACAGTGTTTTTCAAACTTTAATATGCAAACAAATCAGGCAGCTTGTTAGAATGTGGGTTCCGATTCAGGAGGATTGGGGTTCCAAGGCTGCTGGTCCATGGAACACACTTTAAATAGCAAGGCCCTAAGTACATCTTATTAATTATACCCATTTTACAGCCCATTACTGAGGCTCAGAGTGGTTGAGGGTCCCACAGCTGGCAAAGGTGGAGAGGGGTTTCAGGGACAGAGTAAAGCAGAGATTCTTCAGCATTGGCTGTACATGAGAATCACCCAGGGAGGTTTTAGAAATTCTGATTCCCAGGCTGAATCTCAGCACAACAAATGGTAGTTTCTGAGGGTGAGACTCAGGCATTAGACATTTTGAAAAGCTCTCCAGGTGATTCCAGGTATAGCCCAAACTGAGAACTACTGGGCTAGAGAATTCAGTAGGAGGATGAAGTTGTAGGTTTCAACATTATCCATTCAACCAATCTTTTCTATTTTCTGAATGTGTGCTATGTTCTGCCCTGGGGGGTTGGAGATTTGGAGATGAATCCCTTTGGTGTTCATTCAATTCACCTGGAGAGAGGTGGGGAAGGGCTGTAGGAGGGGAAGGATAGAGGGGGAGGAGGGGGGAAGGGGAGGGGGAGAGGGGGGCTGCCTTTCAGAAGGAGGCAGATCTCCCCTGAGGTGATAGTGTTTCTGTGTCCTGCCCTACAGGCTCCTGGGCTGAGTAACTTGTGCTGGGGTAAGTCTCCCAGGGACCTGAGGTGACCCTGGTGTGGTTCTTGCGCACAGAATCCCGTGAAAAATAAAAAATACATATCAGTCGGGGGTGGTGAAATAAATCACAGCTCACCTTACCCGACATTAAGACATTTCACAAAGTCACTCATTCAGCACATATTTTTTTGTGCACCTGTTGTGTGCCAGGCACTGATTTAGGCATTTGGGAAAAATCAGTGATTAAAACAACACTTCCTGCCCTCTGGGTGCTCACATCCCAGCCTTAATGATAAAAAGAGCATGGAACCGGGAAGCAGGTCTCCGTGCGCATTGGGACCGGACCCATGACTGATGAGCCACAGGCCATGGGACACAGATGGACTGACAAGTGATATGTATGGTGTGGGGAGAACCAATTCACTGGGGGGAGAAAAACTATGGCATCTTCTACATATGCCGTATATGAAGGCAAATTTTAGGTAGATTAAAGAAATGTACGACTATAAAGATAGCTTTTTTTAAAATGGAAGAAAAATCTTTGTGACTTACGGATGCTGAAAGACTTCTTATATAAGGCCCCAGAGGGCTTCCCTGGTGGCGCAGTGGTTAAGAACCTGCCTGCCAATGCAGGGGACGTGAGTTCGAACCCTGGTCCAGGAAGATCCCACATGCTGCGGAGCAACTAAGCCTGGGCACCACAACTACTGAGCCTGCGCTGTAGAGCCCGCGAGCCACAACTACTGAGCCCGTGAGCCACAACTACTGAGCCTGTGCGCCTAGAGCCCACGCTCTGCAATGAGAAGCCACCACAGTGAGAAGCCCGCGCACCGCAATGAAGAGTAGCCCAGGCTCGCCGCAACTAGAGAAAGCCCGCGCACAGCAACGAAGACCCAATGAAGCCAAAGATAAATAAAATAAATTAATTAATTTAAAAAGAAAAAGAAAAAAGAATCCACCTGTCAACGCAGGGGACACAGGTTCGAGCCCTGGTCCGGGAAGATCCCACCTGCCGCGGGGCAACTAAGCCCCTGCACCAAAACTACTGAGCCTGCGCTCTAGAGCCCGCGAGCCACAACTACTGAGCATGAGCGCCTAGAGCCCGTGCTCCGCAACAAGAGAAGCCACCGCAATGAGAAGCCCGCGCACCGCAACGATGAGTACCCCCCGCTCACCACAACTAGAGAAAGCCCGCACGCAGCAACAAAGACCGAATGCAGCCAAAAAAAAAAAAAAAGATTGACACCACTGTAAATCAACTTACTTCAATAAAAAATTAAAAACAAAATTTAAAATAAAAGGCCCCAGAAGCACACATTATATGGGGATGATCGTATTCAGCTATGTCAAAATTAAGGATTGCTTTTCGTTGAAGATTATACTTAGCACTTGCAGAGTATTTCCTAGGTGCCTGGCACTGTTCTATGTGTTTACAAATGTTAACCCATTTCGTCTCTCAGCTCTATGAGCTCTGTTCCATTAATATCCTCATCTCATACATAGGAAAACGGAGCCATGGAAAGGTACACTTGAAAGTGATGAGAGCAGATTCAAGCACAAATAGTCTGGGTCCAGCGCCTGGGTTCATTAGCCAGGGATCCACAAAAGCTTTCTGTAAAGGGCCAGAGAGGAAATATTTGGGGTTTTGTGGACCATATAGTTGTGGGGATTCAAAATGCACTCCAGTGGCATTAAGATTATTTTAAGCTGAAAATATCTGAACAAACTGCAGCCACAGAAAAAAAAACTTACCTAAATGTCTTTGCTGCCTTAAGCAGGACCTCCTGAAAGCTACAGCCACCATAAATCCCTGGTCTGGGAGGTTCACGGTCAGAAAGGAGACTAAGCATCATAACCTGAATATTGCTTAAACCAACTTTATCTGAAACCGTCACACCTTCCATTTGTTCTTCCATAGAAGCCCTTTCTACCCACTCCCTATGCCCTTATTAAGTGGGTATATAAATTTGTTTATTTATTTATTTATTTTTGTCTGTGTTGGGTCTTCGTTGCTGCGCGCGGGCTTTCTCTGGTTGCGACGAGCGGGGGCTACTCTTCGTTGTGGTGCGTGGGCTTCTCATTGCGATGGCTTCTCTTGTTGCGGAGCACGGGCCGTAGGCTCGCGGGCTCAGTAGTTGTGGCCTTTGGGCTCTAGAGCACAGGCTCAATAGTTGTGATGCACGGGCTTAGTTGCTCCGTGGCATGTGGGATCTTCCCAGACCAGGGCTCGAACCCATCTCCCCTGCATTGGCAGGTGGATTCTTAACCACTGTGCCACCAGGGAAGTCCCTAAGTGGATATATAAACCCTTATCTTCCTTTCTTTTTCTTTATTTTTTTATTGAAGTATAGTTGATTTACAATGTTGTGTTAGTTTCAGGTAGTACAGCAAAGCGATTCAGCTATACATATATATTCTTTTTCAGATTCCTTTCCATTATAGGTTATTACAGATATTGAAGAGAGTTCCCTGTGTTACACAGTATGTCTTCCCTTTACTTTAACTCAGTAGTTCTTGAAGCAAATGAGAACAGTGGAATTGAAGCAGGAGGTGGCGGCAGCCCCAGTGGCCACCACTATGGGGACGGATGAATAAGATGTGGAGTGTACACAATGGGATACTGGACCATATTTGGAATTGCCAAGTTCGATGCTCCTGCTATAACGTGGAAAAGCCTTAAAACATAATGTGGAGTTGGAAAAGGGAAGAAACAGTAAGATGTATAGCCCAATGCCATTAATACTATTTAAAAACACAAACACAAATGCATCCATACTTAATTTACAAGGGGGAACAAGGTAGAAACACAAAGTCCCAGGCCATACCTGTCAGCAAAGCTGGGGCTCCATGTTCTTTCTTAGCTCTCCTGGGGAGGCTGATGCACTCCAGCGTTTGAGAACCTCTCTTTAGAAACTGTTGTGAGGAAGGGCCTGGGAGTGAGGGTCAGGGGAAAAGGCGAGAAATTAGAGGAGACAGGAGGGGGCTTTTGACCCAGTCTGGAGACCGTAATGTGTTGTGAGCTGAGGAGACCAATGAACGCGGTAGTTTGCACTTGAGGTGAACGAAGAACAATAATTATTATTATTACCATGATGAGTGTAGGGGAGGAAAAAATTATTTTCCTTCTACGCTTCTAGGTTCTTGGCTGGGGCTCTATAACATATGACTGATTAACAAGAGAAAAACAAACAGAAGTTTATTAACATTTATATAGTATACACACATGGGAGAAACCCATGAGTAACTCAAAGAGTGGCTAAACCTTGGACTTATCTTGCAGCTGCAATAAAGAACCACAGGATTGTAGAACAATGACAGGACAAAGGAAATGGGTTTAAGCTTCCAAGGGTGGCAAACTGTGGGGAAGTAAATACATGGGGGGAAACGAATGGAATACAGTTCGTTTTCAGATTCCTCTGGTGCTGTCTCTGGGCTAATAAGAGTCTAGAGTTGTCTCCAGGAAAGGAAAATTTACACCCTAGAAAAGAGGAGGGGAAAGGGAGCTTTTCCTGTATTTGCTACTTTAAAAAAAAATTTTTTTTCTTTTTTTTAATAGATTAATTTAATTTATTTATTTTTGGCTGCGTTGAGTCTTCCGTTGCGGTGCGCGGGATTTCTCTAGTTGCGGCGAGCGGGGGCTACCCTTCGTTGCGGTGCGCAGGCTTCTCATTGCGGTGGCTTCTCTTGTTGCCGAACACGGGCTCTAGGCGCGCGGGCTTCAGTAGTTGTGGCACGTGGGCTCAGTAGGTGTGGCTCACAGGCTCTAGAGTGCAGGCTCAGTAGTTGTGGCGCACAGGCTCAGTTGTTCCGCAGCCTGTGGGATCTTCCCGGACCAGGGCTCGAGCCAGTGTCCCCTGCATTGGCAGGAGGATTCTCAACCACTGCGCCACCAGGAAAGCCCCTGTATCTGCTACCTCTTAATTGCCTTCAGCTCAAAAGAATTCTTATGTCAAAGAGGCATATCTGGGGGTGACATGTTCTGGTTTCCTTCAATGATATTTCTGTACAGTGAAATAGTTTACAGCCTGTTAATCAGAATTAGGTAGATCTATATATAGTGACGTGAGAAGACTTTCAAAACACATCAAGTTAAAAAAAAAAAAAAGCGGCCTTCCCTGGTGGCGCAGTGGTTGCGCGTCCGCCTGCCGATGCAGGGGAACCGGGTTCGCGCCCCGGTATGGGAGGATCCCACATGCCGCGGAGCGGC
>NW_021145316.1:172207-182172 GCF_002837175.3 Physeter macrocephalus
CTGCGCGTCCGGAGCCTGTGCTCCGCAACGGGAGAGGCCACAACAGTGAGAGGCTAAAAAAAAAAAAAAAAAAAAAAAAAAAAAAAAAAAAAGCAATTCATGGAATAGTCCAAATGCTATAATCCTATTTATTTAAAGACTAGGGACTTCCCTGGTGGCACAGTCCACTCAGCTAGGGAAAGTTTGGGCAAATCATTTAAGCTTAAAATCCGAGTAATTGTATAAATCTTTGCTGTGCACCAAAAAGCTCCTGTAGGACATTACAAAGCTCTTGTTGGGAGCCTTTGAGCAAATCCCTTCCAGTCTCTGGAAAGTGAGGGGATTAGACCAGAATCTCTTTAATGGATGGTCCCAGGCCCCTTCCACTTACCTTTAGGATTCTAGATGAGCTGTGTTTCTAATCCAACCAACCAAAATCTACTACTATGTTGTTAAAAAACAAAACACCAGATAACAGCTCTGCTAATAAATACAGAATAAAAATAGAAAAATCACCCCTTTGCAATCCCTCATTGAATCAGGCAAGGATCGTCAAGAGACGTTAAAACCATTGGGTGAAACACAGCTGGGAAACAGGCTAGTCATGCAAAGTATCAGCTACAGATTACTTATTAATAACCAAGGAAAGGTGCACTTCAATGTCAGGGAGACTGATGGTCACACTTTAAGCCAGCAGCACATAGTAGGACAACCTGGCATCATGTCCCGCCCGGTGTGCGTATGATGTCATGCACAGTGAAGTGCATGACGTCATATGTGAACTACTAACGTCCAAATGTTTCACATAGGTGTCATCATGAGGAAACAGACAAATTGTGCCTCTCTGGCCTCCACTTTCACCCGGCCCCTTCTCAAGCTCTCCCCTTCAGCTCCTCTAAATTTACTGCAACTCCCACAGATGGGGTTTGCCGTGTAGGTAGAGGTGACACATATGACAAGTACAACATAGAGCAGGGAGGGTAAAGGGACTCCTATGCTGGCGAGAGTTTTACAACCTACTTGTATCAGTTGAAGTTCTCCAGAGAAACAGAACCAACAGAACCAATACAAAAATATGTATGATTTATTTTAAGGAATTAGTTCATGTGATCATGGGGGCTGGCAGGTCTGAAATTTGTAGGGCTGGCCAGCAGCCTGGAAACTCAGAAAGGGGTTGAGGTTGTAATCTGGAGTCTGAATTCCTTCCGCTCTGGGAAGCCTTCAGGCCTTTACCTGATGAGATGAAGCCCACCCATATTACTGAGGATAATCTCCTTTACTTAGTCAAATGATTATATGTTAATGACATCCACAAAATACTTGCACAGCAGCAACTAGACTAGTGTTTGACCAAACAACAGGGCACTCTAGCCATCAGTAAACTATACCAAGGCATTTAATCACCGGGATCATCCACCTCACTAATTCATTCTTCAGCTGTATCCATGCTGTGTTCTTTATTTCAACATTTATATTTTTCATTCAGTACTTCCAGGGAGTTCCCTGGTGTATTAGTGGTTAGGATTCTGGGCCTTCACTGCCGTAGCCCAGGTTCAATCCTGGTCAAGGAACTGAGATCCCACAAGCCATGCAGTGCGGCCAAAAAATAAAATAAAATGAAATACTTCTGCTGGATTCACTTTGATGATTTCTTGCTCCTCATTTATATTATTAATGTCATCCCTTAGCTCTGTGTCAGGCCTATTTTATATTCTTGGTTGGTTTTTTCCAGTAGTCCGCCTTCAAATGGTATATGTCCTGCATTTTACTGTGTTTATTTTCAGGGACTTGTCCTACTCAGACATTTAGTTATTTTAGCCTCTGAGCCCCACCCTCACCCACAAGGATTTCAACTATTCAATCGGGTAATGTGTATTGGGAAAAGAAAAAGGGCAGTCTTGGGCTTCCCCGGTGGCGCAGTGGTTGAGAATCCGCCTGCCAATGCAGGGGACACGGGTTCGATCCCTGGCCCGGGAAGATCCCACATGCCGCGGAGCAACTAAGCCCGTGAGCCACAACTACTGAGCCCGCGTGCCGCAACTACTGAAGCCCGCGCGCCTAGAGCCCGTGCTCCACAATGAGAGAAGCCACTGCAATGAGAAGCCCGCGCACCGCAACGAAGAGTAGCCCCCGCTCGCCGCAACTAGAGAAAGCCCGCGTGCAGCAACGAAGACCCAACACAGCCATAGATAAATAAATAAATAAATAAAATTTAAAAAAGAAAAAGGGCAGTTTCTAGTGTGTGTTTGTCCCAGGAAATTGAAGTAGAGGGGAGGGTGAGCCCTGCGGCAGAGAGCTCCAGGCTCCACAAGACAGCCAAGCACCCCCTCTTGCTGATACTACCTCCCACTTTACCATGCTTTTACCTGAAAACGCTTAGGGTGAAGGGGCTTTGGGAGGAGGCCGTCTCCCAGCTGTAGTCCCTGAGCTGCTGATTTGGAGGGGAGGGGTGGGTAAGTGACTTCTGCGGCCAGTCCACACCTGTTTTCACAACTGCCACACCCGCTGGGGCTTTTGATTTGCGCCGATGGTACTTGCAACCAGCATGTGGAATTAACTTGTGTGAATGATGTGAGGTAGGAACCCGACCTCATTTTTCCCCCCATATGGATAACCATTCTTCCCAGCTACTACTTACTTACAGAATGGCCCATCCTTCTGTTTGCAGTGTCACTTCTGCTGTATAACACACTTCCATATGTTCACTGTTCTATTTCTGGGCTCTGTATTCTGTTCCATTGTTCTTTCTGTCTACCACCTTACTTTAGCTTTATACTAAACCTTTACAGCTGCCCTACCTGTCCAATAGCACTTGCCCCTCTTCCTCAGACTGTTTTACCAATTCTTGGCCCTTTGTTTTTCCATAAAAATTTTAGAATCAGCGTATCAAGTTCCACTAAAAAGCTTATTGATATTTGAATTGGAATTACACTGACTGTAGATCAATTGGGGAAGAATTGAGATCTTTATAATATTGAGTATTCATACCTGATTATCTTGGAATACATCTCCATTTTCTTAGGTCTTCTTTACAGTAAGTCCCCTACATACGAATGAGGTCCGATCCGAGAGTGTCAAGTCCAATTTGTTCGTAAGTCCAACTAAAAAGCTAGCCTAGGTACCCAACTAACACAATTGGCTATATAGTATTGTACTATAATAGGTTTATAATACTTTTCACACAAATAATACATAAAAACAAACACAAAACATAAAGAAAACAAATTTAATCTTACAGTACAGTACCTTGAAAAGTACAGTGGTACCGTACAACAGCTGGCACACAGGGGCACGTTCGCATCTTTGAAAGTTCACAACTTGAAGGTTTGTATGTAGGGGTTACTGTGTTAGGGCTTAGGTTTTATTTTTATTTTAAAAATATGTATTTATTTATTTACTTATTTTGGCTGCACTGAGTCTTAGTTGCAGCACATGGGATCGTCGTTGTGGCACGCGGGATCTTTTAGTTGTGGCACGTGGACTTCTTAGTTGCGGCACGCATACACGATCTAGTTCCCCAGCCAGGGATCGAACCTGGGCCTCCTGCATTGGGAGCACGGAGTCTTACCCACTGGACCACCAGGGAAGTCCCCACACCCCCCCTTTTAAAATTACCCCTAGATTTTTAAAAAATGCATTATAAATGGCTCCCTTTTAAATTTTACATTTTCTAACTATTGGCTGTGGGAATATAAAAATACGATTGCTTTTGGTATTTCGATTTTCTAGTCAGCATACTTACTAAACTCTAATCAATTCTAATAATTTGTACATTCTTTAGAGTTTTCTATGTACAGCAATTATATCACCTGGAAATAATAAATATTTCTTTCTAATCTTTGTACCTTATATATAGTTTTTCCTTGTTTTACTGTGCTGGGTATGATCTCTAGAACAATGTTGAATATAGTGATGGCTGGTATTCTTGTTTTTTCTTTAATTTTTAAAAGGAATGCTTTTAATGCTTCATCTATTAAGTATACTCATCCTGGGGCTTCCCTGGTGGCTCAGTGGTTAAGAATCCACCTGCTAAGGCAGGGGACATGGGTTCGATCCCTGGTCCGGGAAGATCCCACATGTCGCGGAGCAACTAAGCCCGTGTACCACAACTGCTGAGCCTGTGCTCTAGAGCCTGCAAGCCACAACTACTGAGCCCGAGCGCCACAACTAATGAAGCCCACGTGCCTAGAGCCCATGCTCTGCAACAAGAGAAGCCACAACAATGAGAAGCCCGCACACCACAACGAAAAGTGGCCCCCACTCGCTGCAACTAGAGAAAGCCTGCGCGCAGAAATGAAGACCCAACACAGCCCAAAAAAATAAATAAATTTTTTTTAAAATTAAAAAAAAAAGTATACTCATCCTGTAGGACTTTTGTAGATAATCTTAAGTTAAGGATGTTGTATTTTTAGTTTGGTAAGAGATTTTATATTGAACGGGTATTGATTTTATTGAATAGTTTTAATGCATCTATTGAGATGATCATGTGTTTTTTACCTTTTAACCTGTGTATATGAAAAATTACATTTATTGATTCCCTAAAAATGAACCAAGTTTGCATTCCTAGGATAAACCCAACTTGCTCATGATGTATTATCATTTTATGCATTGCAGGATTAGGTTTGCTAATATTTTCTCAGCACTCTTTGCAATGATATTCATGAATGAGATTGGACTGAGTTTTTCCTTTCTAGTACTATCTTTCTCTGATTTTGATGTCAAAGTATTCTAACTTCATAGAATAACATAAGTATACCCACTTTTTCACTCTAAAAGACTTTGTGTGAAAATGAAATCATCTTTTTTGGGTGATTGTTAAAATTCACTCATAAAATTATCTGGGCCTTGTATTTTATTTGTAACTAGATTTTTTTGCCACTGTTTCAGCTTCTTTAGTGGTTATAGGACTACATAGATTTTTCTATGTCTTGTTGAATCAGTTTTGGTAAACTATATTTTTCGACAAATATATAGGCAATTGTCCATTTTTCTTTATTTTCAAATTTTATTGGCATAAAGTTCACAATATTCTCTTGCTATATTGGTATTATTATTTTAAATCTCTGCAGCTCTCACAATGATGTGTTAGGGCTCTTTCCTATGGACATATTGGGGATGCCTTGTTCGGGGTTGCAGTGGGAGGCTTGCTTCAGCATTTGGTGGCAAGCTAAATCTTTGTCCTCCCTTCCTGGACCCATCACTTTCTTAAGTCAGAGTACCAGGCAAGAACCCCCTGCAGTTCTATTCTTTGCTTCCTTTCCCAGTGATGGAGTGCCACCCCTGTTGCTGACTTCAGGCAAGAGCCTGGCTCAGGTTCCGTCTCTTTTGGAAAGTTTTAATCTCTGTTATCCTGCAAAAGCCAAAGCTTCGGTGGCTACTTGGATCCAGAGCTCAAGTATCCATGACTTCAGCCCTCTTCCCGGCTCGTATTTCTGCTCTGTGGTATCCAGCTGGTACATGATCAGTCTGGAGGGTTCAGGACAGCGGTGGTGATGGCTAGAAGGATGCGCTCAGCTGGGAAAGTGCTGAGTCGTAACCACCGGACTGCCAGGGAATTCCCTCAGCTGGGATTCTTGACCTGAGTATGGATGGACATGATGTCTCAGTGGTGTCAACATGGTCAGACTTCTTACATGACAGCTCAGGGCTGAGTGTTTCAAGAGGTGGAATGTGAAAGCTGATATTTTCTTAAGGCCTGGGCCAGGAAAAGGGCACAAGGCCATCCTATTGATCAACGAATCACAAGCCTGCCCATATTCAAGGGGAGGAGACATAGACTCCACCTCTCTGTGGGAGGAGCGTCAAAGAGACCACGTGCTATGTCACTGTTGGAGCCCAAGGGTCTTCAATGACCTGGCGCACAGTGGTGTTACAGATATATTGAACAAATGACTAGGAGAATGTGCAACCCAGTCTTAGAGCTAACTAGATCTGTGTGTACTTCCTACATCCCTTCCTTGGGAAAAGAATGGGATTTCTGTATCAAATGGCACATTCTTTATTCAGTTGAAACACACTGTCAAACAGCTCTCCAGAAAGGTACCTTTGGCAAATTTTTAACGTTATCATTATGCTGTGGCTCATGCACTCAAATACAATGAATGCATTGCCCATTTGCCCAGGTAACTCCACACTCGCAAAAAACAGACCAAACATCTTCCATACCAAAGCGGCCTCCAGGGGGCAGGAGAGGAGGAACAAAGGCGAGTTATAGCTGGGCCTGGGCTGGGAACTTGAAAGACCAGGCAGTACAAGGCATGATCCAGGCAGCTCTGGGTTTGCAAAAGCTTGACCTGCAAAGGACAGCCTGACTTCCTCCTTTGGCCTTGCCGCTAATGCAGAACACATAAATACAGACAGTCGAAGAGGAGGATGTTTCTATGGCCTGCAATGATAGTTAAAAAGTAGAGGTTCCTGGGTGAGTCCGGAAGCTACACACCATTTATAGCTTTGTGTTTCTAAGAAAGTGCCTGTATACACTGTTGTACACAGCTACCCTGAAGACCAGCAGGGATGGGTAGCTCACTAACGTTTATTGAGCTCATTCTTTGTATCAAGCGCTATCCTAGGCATATTTTGTGAGTTCTCTCCTTTAATCCTGTCAATAAACCTCAGAGGTAGGTATATGCTTATTTCCATTTTTCAGATGAGGAAACAGGCACAGAGAGGTGAAGCCATTTGCCCAAGGTCACACAGTGAGTGAAGGGTGGCGAGAGCCAGGACGTCCACCCAAGAATATCTCAGTCTGAAGCTCAGGTTCCTGAACACTATACTTTCTGAGATTTAATTCATTAGTGTGATCAAACCTTAGTGCTGGAAGGTCTAGGGACAGTCTCTAAATTCTTCACTCTTATGGCCCTATGCCTAGCTCAAAGCCTAATGCATGGTGGGCTTCAAATAAATATTTATTGAATGAATAAATGAATGAACATAACTCACTGATCTGAATATCACTCACTGATTCAGCCCATCACCCTTGCACACTTTTTTCTCCATTAAAAAAAAAATTAGGTATAACTTCAATGCAGTGAAAGTCACCCTTTTATGGACATTTTTGCAAGTTTTGACAAACATATATAGTCAGTTGTATAACTATCACCACAAACAAGATATAGAATGGTTCCATCACCCCCCAAATTTCCCTGTGCTTCTTAGTAGTAAATCCTACACACACACACACACACACACACACACACACACATCCCAACCTCACTCCTAGCCCCTGGCAACCACAGGTCTGTTTTTTGTTCCTATAGTTTTGCTTTTGTAAGAATGTCACGTAAAGGAAGTCGTGCAGTCTGTAGTCTCTTGTGGTTGAGTGTATCAGTTGTTCATTCCTTTTGATTCCTGAGTAGTATTCCATTGTATGAATGTTCCACAATTTTTTTATACAATCTACAGCTGAGGGACATTTGGGTTGTTTCCAGATTTCAGCTATTCCCAATGAAACTGCCATAAAAATTCCTGTACAGGGTTTTGTGTGAACGTAACTTCTCGTTTCTCTAGCGTCAATACCTAGGAGAGGGGTTGCAAGGTCATACGGCAAATGTATAGTTACCGCCATAAGAAGCTGCTAGATTGTTTTCCTAAACGGCTGTACTATTTTGTATTTTCATCAGCAATGTACAAGAGTTCTAGTTGTTCTAAATACTCATTAACACTCAAAACTGTCAAATTTTTATTCAATTTAATTAATTAATTAATTAGTTACTTTTGGCTGCGTTGAGTCTTCATTGCTGCGAGAGGGCTTTTCTCTAGTTGCGGCGAGCGGGGGCTACTCTTTGTTGCGGTGCATGGGCTTCTCATTGCGGTGGCTTCTCTTGTTGCAGAGCACAGGCTCTATGCACGTGGGCTTCAGTAGTTGCGGCACGCGGGCTCAGTAGTTGTGGCTCATGGGCTTAGTTGCTCTGCGGCATGTGGGATCTTCCCAGACCAGGGCTCGAACCCGTGTCCCCTGCATTGGCAGGGGGATTCTTAACCACTGCGCCACCAGGAGAGCCCTAAATTGTCAAATTTTTAAAACATCAGCCATTTTAATAGGTGTGTGGAAGTATCTCATTTATTTTAATTTGCATTTCCCTAATTACTAATGATGTTGAGCATCTTTTCATGTGCTTAGTTGCCATCTGTATACCTTCTCTGGTGAAGTGTGTCTGTTCGAATCTTTTGCCCATTTTTAAAAAAATGGGTTGTTTATCTTATTATTGACTTTTTAGAGTCCTTTATATATTCGGGACACAAATCCTTTGTCCAAAATGTGCTTCGCAAATATTTTCTCCCAGACTATGGTTTGCCTTTTCATTCAGTCTTTTAACAAGGTCTTTGGATGAGTGGTTTTTTTTTGTTTTTAAAAAAATATTTATTTATTTATTTGGCTGTGCCAGGTCTTAGCTGTGGCACGTGGGATGTTCGTTGCCATGTGCTGGATCTTTGTTGTGGCGTGTGGGATCTTGTAGTTGCAGCACGCGTGATCTTTTAGTTGCGGCATGTGGGATCTAGTTCCCTGACCAGGGATGGAACCCCAGCCCCCTGCATTGGGAGCGTGGAGCCTTAAGCACTGGACCACCAGGGAAGTCCCCGGATGAGTGTTCCTAATTTTGACAAAGTCCAATTTATCGATTTTCTTTTATGGATCATGCTCTTGGTAGCGTATCTAAGAACTCTTTGCCTAACCCAAAGTCACAAAAAATTTCCGTGTGCTTCTAGAAGTTTCATATAATCATAGAATATGATTGCTGTATTAAATGGGATAACGTATGTAAAGCCCTTAGCTCAGGGCCTGGTGCTGAGCTAACACTCACTAAACAGAGCCTAAGATGGACATTTGTCTATGGAATGTTTATAAGGGGTGGCCTCACACCCACCACATTTCCTCTGCACGGATCTGGTGTCCTGTCATCACAGGATGCAGCATGTTCCGTCATCACCAGGACAGCAAAGGCCCCTGCAGATAGACATCCTTATCCAACAGCCTCCTGGAACCAGTGGAGACATGAGGCCCTAGGGACTACAGGTCATGCTAAGAGCCAGACCTGGAAGGCAGTCATTCTCACTGCAGCGAGCACTCCTCCATCCAGCCTCGGTTTCCATGAAAGCTGGAGCTCTAGGCCAAGCAGTGATGGGGTGTTGGGGATTAGGGTCTGTTTACTGAGCACCTACTGTGTGCCAGGCCCTTGGCTACAGCAGTGAACAAGTCAGACAAAATTCGCAGACTAGCAGAGGAGGACAATGAACAAATAACTACATAATTAATTAGTGGATTAAGGAAAAGGGTAGCGTGCTGGTGGGGTGGGGGTGAGGGTGTCTCATAATTAATTGCCCTTCCTCGGTCTCTGCCTCTGAGCCAGGTACCTCGGACCCCTCCAGGCTGGGGGTGGGGGGTGCGCAGACTCGGGGACTCACGTGACGTCAGTGTAAAAACAAGGTGGAAAGGTCCTCCGGGGAGGTGGGGCTGTGCTTTAGAAGGCTCTGAGAAAAGGGTTATTCATTCGTGAATCGAATTCATTCGTGGTTCATTCATTCGAGAAGTCCTGCGGCACCTACTGTGTCCCAAGCACCCCATGAGGAGTACAAACGCGGTCCCTGTCCGCTTACTATATTGGGGGCAGACAGAGCGACAGGAAACCAGCAAAAAAGTCACGAAGGTGGTTTCATCCAGGGCCGTAGGCTCGGAGCGGGTAGGGCGGCCCGGCAGCCCCGCCACCCGGGAGCGGGGACAAGTCCTGCATTTACTTCACCTCCTCTCCTCGTTCCTCCTACTCAGCAAAGAGGTCACCAAGCCAGAGACGAGCGCGCCCTCCGCCGGCTCCGCAGCACCCGCGTCCCCGCGATCGAGGGCGCGCGCCGCCCGCCCGCGCCGCGCCGCGCCGCGCCAGCCCGCCTGGAGCCCTCGGCTTACGGCGCCCCCTAGCGGGAGCCCTCGACCTCGCCGGTCGCGCGAGCAGGGGAGGGGCGGGGGCGCCGCGCACGCACACGGGCTGGCGGAG
>NW_021145317.1:0-75970 GCF_002837175.3 Physeter macrocephalus
GGCCTTGCTTCTTTTACGTCCCAGCTCCTGGAGTGAAAGGCGCTTATGCCCCAGCTGGGATTCTATGAGTGGGACCCATTCCCAGGCCCTGCCTGTCGCCCCCTCTCTTCCAAAGAAACAGACTCATATCTCAAGACCTCAAACTAACTCCCTAACACGGGTCACGTTTAGCTTTCACGAGAGAAACCTCCCTTCTTGGTGCCTCTTCCCGAGAATGACGGATACTCATTTTCAATGAGAACGTGGCAAGAGGCTCCCTCACTGACTGCCCCAACCTCCCCTCTCGTCCACTCCACCCCTTCCATATCCCCATCAAAGTGATTTTAAAAATGTTTAATTAACTTGAGCTCAGTTGAAAAGGTTAGGAAACTGGCAGGGATCCAAATCCATGTAACGCAGGTGATGTCGTTAATTTAATTTGCTTTTCGAGCGGGAATCTGGATAATTACTCAGTAGTTACCGGCAAAAATGTTTTCTTTTCACTGAAAGGTGGAGTCTGGCTGTTTGACTGCATGAACCCCACTGGCCAAGCCCAGTGAGCTCTGGGGAGCTGAAAGGGCCCAGCAACCCACAAGGCCAGCTCGCAGGCTCCTGCCCGCCCTCCCACCCCCAGGCCTGGCAGAAGCCCAGCGGTTCCCTGCCTCCGTCCCCCTGGGACGGGCACAGCACAAAATCTCCTTCCAGTTTCCCATACTCTTGATTGTATTTCAAGACAGAGAAAGATGAGGGGTGGGAAAGATAAAGAAAAGGAATCGAAAGAATCAAAGAAAAAAAGTGGGATCATGCTTTAAGCTGGAGGAGGGATGAGAGATTAAAAGACTGGATTTTTTTGCCCCCCCACCCCCCTGAAAAGGGGTCCAGAAAGAGGAAGGAGAGATGTGGACGTGAGGAGACCAGGGCCGTGCGTACTTGCATGCCCAGGGCGCATACATGTACGGACACGCCCGGCGGGCGAGACACATGGCAGAGAAGGTAATACCTCAGAGTGAGATGGCAACGAAAGCACCTGCTCAATGGTATCCATTTGTAAAGGCCGTTGCAATCAAAGGTCCCTAAAATTGCACAATTGTTAAGGTCATCAGCACACTATACATGGGAACAGATTGTCATATTCTGGGAAAGGAAATTATCTCTAGGACTAGACTGTGGTTGCCAGCATGAATATGTAATTCTGAGACACCGTGCCATGAGGGGTCAGAATGACATCCTTCCCAGCCCCGACTCCCCACCCCCGGCCTGTCCGCTCACCCAGGGGAAAATTGAGAGCCAGATTCACAGGGGTGGGTGGGTGATAGGAAAGGGGGGGGCTTGTGCCGAAAATGATGGGCACTGTTGCCCTGAGCCCCAGAGAGCAAAGATAACAGTGTCTCTGTCCACAGTCCCAATGGCTCCAGCTGGGGAGAAAGCAAGGCCCGTGCAGACCAAACGTGACTTGATGTGCTTATTTCACAAAGCATCACAGCACACAGGTCAGAGACCGAGGTTTTCATGAACAAATAGGGTCTGTGTTTCTGGGCACTGACGATGGAAATGAGCCGTGTTCTACGTGGTGACAGACGGTCTACCAAATTGATGCAGCTCTAAGCTGAATAATACTACTCCGGATTTGGTACTACAGCTGATCCGAGGGGATCTGATTCATCAAACTACTGCCTTAAGTGATATTGACGCGGGAGTGGAATTGAACAAGGACCCAGACCGCACAGGCCAGGGATGGCAGGTGTGTGTGTGTGTGTGTGTGTGTGTGTGTGTGTGTGTGTGTGTGTGTGTGTGTGTGTGTGTGTGTGTGTGTGTGTGTGTGTGTGTAGCGTGCGTGTGCACGCATGAGAGTGTACACACGTGCGTCTGAGGTGGGGATGGAGGACTTCTAACACCAGGGTCAGGGACGGGCTGCCCTGGTGCCCAGACTGTCTGCCCTTGTTCTGTTCTCCCCAGCACGGCTCGGGAGGCAGGGCTCTCCCGACAGGGACATGACCTGGGACAGCAGACACTCCCAACTCAGCTCAAAATCAAACTGCCTCCAAGATGGTGAGGTGGGCCGATTTTCTGTTTTCCAAATGGAAGGGACAAGCGAGTAAGTGGGCTCAGGCACATTCATGCTCACGCACACTGCGAGGGGGAAGAACAATACAATCTGAAAACAGCATGCAAATCTGTTAAGCAAATTTCCATTGCCTGGATTAGTCAGATTATAGAACCACAGAGCATTACAAATATCAAATGCATCTGGCCTTCGGGGGCAGGCGCAGCTAAAGATCGCAAAGGGGAACTTACTTGGAACCTGGAAACTGTTAAGAAACATTAGCGGAGGAGACCTCCTGGGACAGGGCTTGCACCCCACGCTATGTCCCAGGCCCCGGCGCTGCCTCTGGACCTTGGGCGGTGACTCTCCCGACTAAGCTGCTACCCTGTGGGGCGGGTCTGTAGCTCCAAGGTCGCAGCGCACACGAGTCTCCAGGAGGCCGGGATACGGGAGAGGGGGCTGATACTGAGGCTCTACTGTGAGCCAGCTGCTGACATATCCTGTTTCCAAGTATTCTCTCACAATCTTTTGAGGGAGGAACACTTATCTTCGTTTGGCAGCCAGGGAAGCAGCGGATTATATACGTGGCTCAAGGTTGCATGGGCTGGACGTGCTGGAGTGGTGATCTGAACCTGACCTGCCCACGCTCTCTCCACTCTCCCACGGCTGCACACCGTGCCTGACCCGCAGGTGCCCAGGAAGCACCTAAACGAAGAAGCTTCAGCCCTGGATGGCTGACGTGATGCGGATGGGGACGGGCTGCCCTCTCCTGGCCTCCCACCTCTGGGCTTTTCTGGCACACCCGCCCCGGGGGGGCCACAGGAGATGGGCAGGAGGGCAGGGGCAGGAAGGTACTTACAGCTATGCCGTGGCCGAAGCCTGAGCCCGGCTGTGGGCTGGCCGCACTTATGTAATTCCCCACTCCGGAGTCCTGGCTGGCAGGGCCGTAGAGATCGGCGACAGGTCCTGGGCTGTTGGCCCCCGGGAAGCCTCCGGGCCGCGCCGGGTTGGAGCCTGCCGGGGAAGCGGGCGCGCCAAAATTCGGTTGAGCACTGTAGCTATTCAGGACTGGTGTGCAGAGAATAGAGCTGGGTATGAGGCCAGAAGCCAGGCATGCACCGGTCATTACAAGCCAAACACTCCAGAAAAACAGCTGAGGCCCAACTTCTAACACTGAACCAAGGCCATGCGAAAACATCAGCAGGGACTCAAGAATACTCAGCCCAGGCTACTACTAAGAAGCTCGGAGCTCCAAAAATAGAGAGAATAAAAAAACAATCATTCAACACACTACGGCAACCAACCGGAGGTGCTTCACTGCCCACCAAATTATCACAATAGAAATAGAGATATATATGGAAGAGAGAGAGAGAAAGAGGTTTTTTTTTTTTTTTCACATCTGAACTGATGCTCATGCAGTCTTGTCTAGATCTGGGCACGTTGAGACAGCATTCACATCCCATGCAAACTACAAAGGAACTAGTTTTAGACTACACATTGTGTTAATATTGATATTAAAATGTGACAGGAAACAAAGCAATTTGTGTCCAGGAAAAAAAAAAAATCTTCGGGGAGGGGATTTTTGATTTGCTTTTTCTTTCACTTTTTCTTTTTTTGTTGGTTTTTGGATCCATTAAATGACAAATTTGTTTTAAACAAAAAAAAAAGACAAAAAAGATCTTCAGCGCCCCTCCCCCCCACCAACCACTTCCCCCCTCCCCACTGGCTACTCCCTCCCTTCCCACCCCTCCCATTTATATCCCTGTATGAAAGTCATCAATACTGAACGTGGTCGGAGGATGGGATATGTCATGGAAAATTTGGGCATCTTAACATAACCGTAATGATGGTGGCAGAGGGTTCCCTTCTGGGGTGGAGAGCAGGGGATGGAGGGAGGGGATGGGGTGGGGATGGCGAATCTGGAGGCTCTGGGGCCGAAGCTGAGTGAATGCCAATGATTCTACAGGACACCCACACACTCACCTCCCGCAGTAGAAGGAAAGGGGGGATTTAAACTTTTTTTTTCCTTTCGTTTAAAAAAAAAAAGACAGAGAAGTATGAATTCAGAGCATCCTGACTGAACCAATTTATCACTAAAGCATATCTGACCGAAATGTCTGCTTTCTGTTGGTTATCTTCAGATATAGACTCCAGACAGGAAAAGAGCTAGGAATGTACCTTCGCCACAGAGAGATGGGACTTCACACCCACAGATTCTGAGAGTGGCGGTGCGGAGGGGAGGGGACAGTGGGAGGAGACACTGCCTCGGGCTCCCTCCCTTAGCCTCCCCCAAATTCCATCATTCCCTCCCCAGCAAGGGCCACAGCCTGTCAACCAGGTTAATTTTGTCTCATCTTCATTTCCCCTTAGTAGCTTAAACTTTTTCTTTTCCCTAATGGAAAAAAAAAATTTTTTTTTAACTGTAAAAATAAGTTCTCATTGATTTTTTTTTTTTTTTTTTTTTTTGCGGTACACGGGCCTCTCACTGTTGTGGCCTCTCCGGGCCTCTCACTGTTGTGGCCTCTCCCGTTGCGGAGCACAGGCTCCGGACGCGCAGGCTCGGCGGCCATGGCTCACGGGCCCAGCCGCTCCGTGGCACGTGGGATCTTCCCGGACCAGGGCACGATCCCGTGTCCCCCGCATCGGCAGGCGGACTCTCAACCACTGCGCCACCAGGGAAGCACGTTCTCATTGATTTTTAAAGCTCAAGGTGAGTCTGGGGCTGGCCAGTTCTGGGCTACAGCTAACCCATCTCAAAGAACCAGACAATCTGTGTTCCAGGCATTTCCATGGCCTCAGGGGCTGCTCCTCGAAACAATCTTCTCCCTCCTGCCCCCCTCGGCACTTCCCTCTCTGCCCTGTGGCCACCTGCTCTCAGTGGCAGAAGGGAAGAACATCTGCAAGTCTGCTCTGGGCCATGGCCTTGCCCCGCGGACCTGTGGTTGGAGCCCCTCACTTCTGGGCGGCGGGGACTGAAGAGCCAGATGTGGATTGATTTCTACCCATTTGTTGCCGGGATGGGAAGAGACCGAAGATGCTCTCCAGCCAGGCCGGTGGGAGACTGAGACGGGACACGAAGATGCAAAGGAGAGCAAGCCAAGCTGGGCCTGGCTCTCGACTCAGCAGAGAAAAGGCAAGCTGCTGCCTTGGGATGCCCTCTAGGGCAGGAGGCCCCAAGGTCAGGCCCCTTGGAAGCTGTGCTGTGAGAAAGGAAGAAACTGGCCACTGGGAAGAACAGGTTAAAGAGAAAAAAAATCACAGAGGCTTCGAGCAAGTGAATTGCTGATTTGGGAAGGCACTGGCAGACAAAGGGGATGGGATTTTTGAATACAGAAGATTAAACTTGCAGATAACATTTGGCCTTGCTCACTCATGGAGGCTAGGCATCAAGCTGCGATATTCAAAAGGCAGCATTATCTTGGTCTCACACACTTTCTTCCTCCGGGCTAGGGAAAACTGAGGGAGCTCAGACAGCGGACTCCTGGTTCACCCAGGCAGCTGACCCCGCTCCTATACCAAGTAACCAACAAAGTATCTAGCCGGCTCTGTTTCAGGGTGGAGAGCAGGGGTGTGGGCGGTGGGGCCACAGTGAAAGATAGGAGGACTTTTTGACCTCTTTCTCCTGTGGCCAGATGAGGATCCAGGACAGTGGGCGGGCCCGCCTATCTAGAAGCCAGGGAGAAGGGAGGTCTCCGTCTTGGCTCCTTCCAGCAGGGGGAGGGCCATCCAGAGACTAATCCAGCCCGAGGAGGCAGCCTGGGAGACAGGAGGCGGCATGCCCACGGAAGGATGCTGTCCTGAAACACGCCCCCTCCGGAGGCTTAGAAGACAGGAGGGCTGGTGGTATTCGGCCCAGGCCCTGGCTACCTCTCACACCATCCTGTATGCCCAGGAGGCCTGGGGCTTGAGAGTTGGCCTGAAGGGAATTTCACAGTAAGCAGCTCTTCTTAGGCCTACATTGCCCCTCGCTCAGTCTTCTTCCATCAAATGACACCAGAAGGCACTGTATTAAAATGCAGCTCTAAAACCCTAAGTCTCGCATGAATATACACTTGCCCTCCTAATGCCGGAGCCCCAGCTCAGAGTCACCCTGCAGACAGTCCCCAGCCAAGGGTGAAAGATCAGGCCGTGGGTTCCCGCCGAGGGTGCAGCTGGCAGGCAAGAAGCACCTGGTCCTGGGCTGGTCCTTTTTCTCTAGGCTTCTGGACAGTGGAAGCTGCACCCTCAAAGGCTGAGGGCATGGAGGAGCCGGGTCTCTGGGCCCCTTGGTCAATGACTCCCTCTTTCTCTGTGGGCGGAAGACCCAGGCTCCAGAAAGCATGTTAACAAGCTAACGAGATGGCCCGGACCCACGATCTCTGGGAATGCTCTACCCAGCAACGGCTCTGCTGCTCAGGAAGGAAGGGGCAGGGCACTGTGCACGCCAGCGTGTCGGCGGCTGTTCCCGCTGTCTGATGGTGGGAAGGCATTAGGGACAAAGCGATTTCCTTCTTTCGGGAGGTTTGCACTGCACACTGGCTGGTTACACGGTTAAGGAGGAGGCCCTCCCCTCCAAGCTGTGACCTTGAGAGGAGAGGCAGAGCGAGAAGCACGGCTCCGAGCCCCTGACCTAAGGGTGCTTTCTGTGCCAGTCACCCCTCAGTCCATTTTCAATGGTCTGTCTCCTTGGAGGTCGCCTCCATGCTCCTTTTGAGGGGCCAGAGATGTCCCACAGGCCAGGATCAGGTCAGGAAGAGGGGATGGGGCATTACTCTTAGTGGGCAAGGATGCGGTCTCCTGCTCAGCTAGGGGGTGTGTGGGGTGGGGGGGAGGGAGGGAGGGGTCTCAGTATGTGCTGCTGAATAAATAGTGCTGATTCAGAAATCGGACATTCTGACTCCTGTCCCAGAGAAGGACAGTGTCCTGCAAACACCCTGGCATTTTTGCAGCAGAAGCTGTGAGTGCTAAGTGGCCTTGGGCAAGCCCTGGGCCAAGTTGCAGTTTGGGGGCTCGCTGTGAGGGTGCAGGGTCACTTTCCCATCGGCTGCTCTGGGCAGCATCCACAGCAGTGCTTTAATACTGGGCAGGCTCCTCTTTACCCCTCACCCCGTCCCCCAGCATCCTCTGGACTTTCTGGGTCCAGGCAGCAGGTATGCTCAGGGAGGCGGCTATGGTGCAGAGAAAGGGAGCACTGGACTTGGAGTCAGAAGACCTGAGTGTGACCCTGGCCCTGACCTCCGGCTACACGCCTGAGTGTCAGCCCCTCACCTGCGACACGTGAGGGCCTGCGCTACTCAGCCTGACTCTCTGCGGGCTGTGGCGAAAACACAAAAGAGACAGTGCTCTGGAACTTGTCAAGTTTAAAACAAATACACCTATATTTGAGAGAGCTGTGTATGCAGAGCCCAGCAAGGCAGGTACCATACGCAGATTTAGGAAAATCTGATGTAGGAGAGTACAATTCACTGGCCATACAAATCAGCAAGTGATTCACAAAAGGGTCTATTTCATCCACCTGGTGCACTTAGTCACCTTGCACCTGATGAAAGGACTCTGGGGACTGGGGGGCAGGAAAGCAAGGACACTACATCTCAGAGGCCAGCAAGAGGAAACGCATCTGAATTAAATTTGGAGGCACTTTGCATCAGATAAAAGGAGGAACTTCCTGCCCATCAAGGGAAGAAAACACCTCGATGGCTGACCCAGGAAAGCCATCCAAGACCTTATCCAAGGTCTGCCCTGCAGGCTCAGGCTCTCACCTGCAGGGGCTGGACCCAAAGCTCGTGGGCCCCTCGGGGTTTATAGCAAACCCAGGAGATGCCTGCCTTCTGGAGGGCATACAGTCTGCATGTGGTTCTGCCCAACTGTGGTCAGAGGGGGCTGGGCTGAGAGTGGAATTTGTCACCGAGGGTGGGGAAGTCATGGGGGAGGGCAGTGAGAATCAGGACAGTCTCACTGTAGGTCTAGGAAAGGTATGGAAGTCCCAGTACTTCTGTATGATCCCAAAGTGATGCCACTGGACCTGGGGCAGAAAGCTAGGGCCCAGGACTCTAAGGGGGGCACCCCTGGGAGGGCGCCTCTGGCTCTAAGGCTTGAAAAGTAGGTTATTACTGATCCAGAGAAAGGAACTGTTTCCAAAGTCTTTTCCAGATGAGCTCAGTCCACATATCTGGGACAAGCCAGGGCCCTGCCAAGTCCCAGCCTTAGGCCTGGGTCCTCGTTTCGTGGATCTCACGTTTCGCCAAAAGGCAGGGCCAGCCCTCAAGACGATTTCAATCATCTGCTAGGTGAATTATCTGTTGCTGCCAGGTTTAATCTCAGGAGGGGGCCTCGTGGCCCCCAGGACATTTCTGGGACAGACTGTGTGCTGCTCACAAGGCAAATGCAGTTGGTGGGCCCTTCTTCGGCAAGCCCAGCTCAGAAGGTAACCTGCTGTCCAGCAGAACTCATTATGCCTCTATCAGGGACAAGGGAGGGGAGTCTGGGCTGACGGTGTCATGGCCCTGTTCCCAACCCCCAGCTCCCACGGAATGGAGGACCCGGAGCATAAGCCGATGTGATATTCTTCGAGGGCAGGCCTGTGTTAACTCATCACACTAGATTATTTTTCTTTTTTTTTTGCGGTAGGCGGGCCTCTCACTGTTGTGGCCTCTCCCGTCGCGGAGCGCAGGCTCCGGACGCGCAGGCTCAGCGGCCATGGCTCATGGGCCCAGCCACTCCGCGGCATGTGGGATCATCCCGGACAGGGGCACGAACCTGGCTCCCCTGCATCGGCAGGCGGACTCTCAACCACTGCGCCACCAGGGAAGCCCATCACACTAGATTTTAGGGGTTTTTGTTTGTTTTAGAGAATTTAAAGAAAGCGACTGAAAAAAGAATGACTAGAGGGGCTCTGTTGATAGGCTGATGCCAGAGAAAAGAGGCCAGTCACTGCCCCTCTGACACTCGCCTTGTCTGTATCATGCTTCTCTCTGCCTGGATTAAAACTCCACAGCAGCAGAGCCTGTGTCTCATGTCAGCAAGGGACCCCTCAAGGCGGGGGGCGTGTGGAAGGCGGGGACCCTCCGGGTTCTCACGGGACCCTGTGTTCTCCAGAGTAAGAGCAACCTGCTTGATTCCCCTACAACCGGGGGGCTCAGTGGATGTTGGCTCCAGAATGCCAGGTGGCTGTCAGAAGCGGAGACCTGCCTCTGAACAGCCAGCCTCTCCTTGCTTGGGGGCTCTGAGGAACAGCAGCCAGGCAGCCAAGGCCTTTTTTTTTTTTTTTTTTTTTTTTTTGTGGTACGCAGGCCTCTCACCATTGTGGCCTCTCCCGTTGCGGAGCACAGGCTCCGGACACGCAGGCTCAGCGGCCATGGCTCACGGGCCCAGCCGCTCGGCGGCACGTGGGATCTTCCCGGACCGGGGCACGAACCCGCGTCCCCTGCATCGGCAGGCGGACTCTCAACCACTGCGCCACCAGGGAAGCCCCAAGGCCTTCCTTCAAACAGAGTTGACGACCCCAATCTGCAGTCTCACTGTGCCCTCTGGAAGGCGTGCCCACTGTAAATTAATGCAGTTGGTCTGACGGGAAAGGTCAGCCTGAAAAGATACACCTGCTTCTGATAACGGAAGGAGAAACGCTCAGCTGTGAACTCTCAGCACGGCGAGGAGGGAATTGCATCCAGCAGTCTGCCCGGCCACTGTGTCCCAGGGATCCTGGCTCAAACTTTCCTCCTAGAGCTTAGCCTGGAGGCGGCAGAGGTAGATAGAGAGGGCCAGCAGTTACATCTAACCTGGGAAAACTGTATGACACACTAAATTAAAGTCAAATCAGTTCAGGGACCCAGATGCCGGGACAATCAATTTTATATACAACATTTTTTTTTTTTTTTTTTTAAGCTCTGCTGAAATTCAAGCTATTTCAGAAGGCAAGGAGAAGACATACTTTAAAACTGGGGGAGGCTTGAGAGAGCAATGTCATGGTATTTCTTTCTCCCTGTCTCCATGTACAAACCAATATATTACTGAGAAGGACAAACTCAGCCTGGTATCAACAAGCCTGGACACATCCAGCAGAGATGCCTGGCTCATCATAAATAGTGCACAGGACGCATGGAGAGTGTCAGCTCATTCACGGGGCTGAGGAAGTCAGTGCCACAAACATTCCAGCTGTCGGTTTCAGTGGCGGCAATCTTAGAAGACGGCAGTTTCTGCTTGTTTGCTCAGCACCCAGCCTGCTTCAGACTACTGAGGTCAGTGTAGATGTCCGTTGGTTAGTGCTGGCCTATCTTAATTAGGGAATTGATGGACAGTGTAACCTAAGACTTGGAACTCATTATTTTGTAGAATGGTCTCAGCTTCCAGTCAAATCACATCCCCTAAAGAGATAACTTCACTGCTGGTCGGCTCCAAAACCCTCACATCCTGGGTTACTAGTGAACCGGGATACTCACACTACCACTCAGATCCGTGTGAGGAGACAACCCCAAGCACCCCCAGAGGACCTATATCCGAGGAGGGCTTGGTGGCCGGTACTTTATACTTTCTGTTGTTGTACATTCTCAGCAGAAAACATCTCATTCTCTTTCCGTCTCGATGCTTTTTTCTTATCAGCCCTGATTGGGGTGTGGGTGTGTCTCTTCCTCACAAAGGACTAGGCTGCATTAGTTGGGATGGAGGGAAGGGGCAGGAAGGGGGTCAGGGGCTGGCTGCCATCTGCTCAGGGGGTAAATGCGGGGGATGCAGTAGCCTTGAGTGGGCCGGGGCCTGATGGCCAAAGAAACCAAGCTTTTGTCATGAGGGCAAAGAACGAACTTTCTGGGGCCACCATCAGGTTCTCGTTTCTCCCAGACCCCAGGGGTCTTGAGGGACTGACCTTGTTTGCATGTTCCAAGGGAGAAAGGGGAGAGGGGTCCCAGGGAAGGAAAGGCCATGACGTGAGTCCCTGGGGCCTATGTGGCACTTGCTCTGCCAGTGTGAACTGTCTGCCCGGCTGCAGCAGCTTCCCCAAGGAAGGGACCCCAGTGGCCGCTCCAGCTCAGGCCACAAGTGGTGAACGCAAGGTGGTGATCCTGACCCCTCTGGGATGTAAAGCAGCCTTTCAACAACACTTCCACCCTGAGCCTCTCAAGTGCTTCAGAAGACGAGGGGAGACAAATGTTTATAGTTTATAGTTTGGCTGAAGCAGGCGGTGTTTTAACACTCACATCCTGCTGCCTCTTCCCTAAATTAACTGGTTTCAGATTCCAGGCCCACACGGGTTAGAATGGGCAAGGAGCAGCACATGGGCGATGCCAAAGCCTCCCATTCCAGCCCTCCCTGACCTGAGAGAAGGAAAGGAGGATAGGGAGTGTGCAGCCTGGGAAGGACTCCCTCTCTCTCTGTAACACTTCTGCTGCTCCAAGTGTCTCCTAGTTTAATCCTGAGAATTTGCCTGGCTGTTTTTTTTTTTTGTTTTTTTTTCCCGGTACGCGGGCCTCTCACTGCTGTGGCCTCTCCCGTTGCGGAGCACAGGCTCCGGACGCGCAGGCTCAGCGGCCATGGCTCACGGGCCCAGCCGCTCCGCGGCATGTGGGATCTTCCCGGACCGGGGCACGAACCCGCGTCCCCTACATCGGCAGGCGGACCCTCAACCACTGCACCACCAGGGAAGCCCCTGCCTGGCTGTGTTTTGATCGGGTGACCCCCTGTGTCCCCGAGGCACACCCATCTCTTTATCTTTTCAAAAAAGAAACCAGTCTGGCTTCTCCCCGCATGGACCCAGGCACCCCAGCCGTGCTGTGTGTGCTGGCTCTCTAATTCTCACCCTGCCCGCCTGCAGCCAGAAGGGTCAGGTCCTTGCTTGTGTCTTGAAAGTGATTCCACTCACTGCAGCCCCAGCGTACATTTCCTGCACTATAACTATTGTTAACAGAAAACGCTATGAAATACAAGGCCAGAACTACATCCTTGTAGTATCCTCAGTCACGATGAAAAGCTCGGAAGGAATGAGGTGATGCCCTGTCCCAGTTAGCAAAGGTGGGGCGGGGGAAAGCCTCATACTAGTTCAGGCAAAACGGGGTCTGGAGGCAAGGGGCACAGGGTTCTAGAAGCTGTGGTTTCTCGGGGTGCCAGGCTAGAAAGGGAACTAGGATTCACTGAGCACCTACTGCGTGCCAGGCGCATTGGCAGGCGTTTAACACCATCTTGTTCACCCTCCTAACAACTTGTAAGATGGGTTTTATTGCCCTGGGGCTGCAGACAAGGAAACCGAGGGCTGGGGCCATGAGGGGATGTGTCCAGGGTCTCACAGTGTCTCAGACCGGCTGAAAGCAGCTCTCACTTGGTCTTCAGCGCCACTCCCCCCCGGCTGCTTTTTAAACTGAATCACGCTGCCCAGTTGTCCCTCCTTGCATCATAGTTTGACAAGTTTTCTTCTGTTCATTTGGATCTTTCTTGGCCTCACAGAGGTCACAAAATCAAGGACAGGGAATCAAAGCTCCAACGTTGGAATGCCAGCTCCCGAGGGCACGGGTCCTGCTGCCCTTTCCAAATTGGGAGCTCCCTGGTGGCGGGGGTGTCTCCCCCATCAGACCGGGGGCTCCCTGAGGTTGGGCCATGCCTGCCACGGGAGACAGGGGTCAGCCCCTCGCCTGAGGACTAGACCACCCTCCTCTGTGCCACATCCCAGAACAAGGCTGGGCACGAAGCACGCATGCGGCATTGCTGGGGTCAGGGGGAGGTGGAAAGGGCACTGCCAGAGAGAAAGGAAGCCCTCCCACCCTAGAAAGTGCAACCAGAGGGCTGGTGTCAGTCCCCAAAGACCACTCCAGTCTGCTGAGGGCTGTCCTGTGGGGAGCTGGCATGCCCTAGCACCCTCAGTATTTACTGCCGGATCACATTTCATGGAAACTCACTGTTTGGGGCTCTAGCAGCCAGGGGGGTGGGGTGGGGAGGATGCCCAAGGGGCAGCCCCTTGAGGACCTGTACAAAAGGCTTTCCACTTGAGCAGCCCGGCTTTAATGATTATAAAGGCACTGGAGTTTAATCCATGTTTGATGTAAGCGCTAATAGCTCCGTGTCCTTGAAGTTCAAAGCGGGCACATACATGTCACTAATTGGCCAAGCATGGCACCATTCAGCTCCCTCTCATGTTTCTAATTAGGTCTTTAATAACAAACAAACTCCGACCTTACCAAAAGGCCCCCATTCATCAGACAGTCAAGGAGGGTGGCTGCTTCCCTGTTTATGGTTGCTCCGGGCTGTTGGTTCTATGTGTACATGCTCTCAATCTCAGCCAGGACAGGGCTGTCCTGGGGGGGTAGGTAGGAGAATCCATCTATGAGGACAAAGAGCCCTTCAGCCCACCCTGGAGGGGTGGATTTCCTGGCCCTGCCGGGAGGGACCAGTGGCGGGCAGGAGAGGCCTGGGCTCCAAGGCTGCCGGCTAAGGACCCCAGACCAGCTCTCCTGCTCGTTAGAGGAGGCTGGGGTGAACTGTCTGGCTTGGCTCTATTGATCTGTTTCTGAGGTAGGGATGTGCAAGACAAAGTCCCAGACATGGTGTGAGGCTCCATATCTAGCAAGAACCTGATGGTAATTGAGTCCGTGGTTACAGGTTAGACTTGCCTGGGGAGCTCTGAAGTAACGCTGAGCCCTGCCCACCGTGCCCCCCACCTCCCGCCATCCCCCTGTAGATTCTGATTTGATGGATCCACAGTGTGGCCTGGACACTAGGAATTTCAAGAACTCCTTAGGCGATTCTAACATGTAGCCAAGTTCAAGAACCACTGCGTTTGCCCCAGTTCCACAGCTCACCGACGACAGCTATTAACAGGTCCAAATACCATCCAGAGTGCCGAACCCTAAAGGGTTAATCAACCACACACAAGGATGGAAATCTGACTATAGGGTTGTTGTTTTTTTTTTTAATGATACACAATTCTGGAAATATTTCTATCCCTCTCATTGCCTTCACACATTAAAAAAATGTGTGACTGATTTTTTCAAATGTATCCCTACCAGTTGCCTCATCACGTGGAAGCCCCTGGCTTTCTCTTCAGTCACTCCTCTCAGATCTTAAGACACTATCACTGTCAACCTGTTGCTCCCAATGATAAGGGATCCAGAGCTTTGGAAGCAGCAGCAATACAGAGCTATAGAGCTGAATGGTGCCCAAGAACCCAACAGGTCTGAAATCCTTTGTCCCCAAATCAACCAGCTTGTTGTTGGCAGAAGCCAGACTGGAACCAAGTCTTCTGATTCCCTGCTCCTCCTTCTACGCTCTTATCATCATCTTCTTATTCTTCTTCTTCCTCCTCCACCTCCTCCTTCTCTTCTTCTGCTTCTTCTTAAAAGCCTCTTATCATCCTTATCTGATTAACCCACAAGGTAACCCGTCCCCTAGGACAGGGAAGGGATATAAGGGATGCCTCTAAGCTGTTTCCATCTCCAAGGCCAGAAGCCAGAAGCTGTGGGGTCAACCCCTGAACAACCAAGTAACCTCCTAGCAAGTCATTTCCAAGTCTGATTTGTTTCTCTTCAAGCCAGGTGGGAGGGGAGACACTGAAATCTCAGGGGCTACCTCAGTGGAAGGCTTAGAGACTATTTTATGCACCTGGAGCTGAACAACCTAGACCCAGAAAAGTCGAACAACGTGGCCAAGGGTACCTAGCAAAACTGGGCGAGAGGTTTCTTTCAACTCAGGTCCATGTTTTCTGGTTTTGCTGCTGTGTTTGTGGTCTTTTCTCTGGAGCCTGGGTTGACACGACCAGACTCTTCTGCCTGGGTCAGTGCCTGACCGACCCCCTGACTCCAGGGCATCCTGGGTCCCGTGTGTTGGTAAGGCTGAGCATCTCCTCTCCCGGTCAAGACGGGGAAAGCCTACCCTTTGCACGTTACAGTCAGAAAAAACTTCCAGAAAGAGAGCGGAAAGCGGGGCTGGGCAGCCTTTGCCTCCCGCAGTGGGCTCTACCACAGGCGCACAGGTTTGCGTTAACTGGACAGACCGTTTTATTAATATTAATAAGTAACTAGGAACAAAGGGCCCCTTTATTTTTAGCTTTCTCTAATTGCCTAGTAATTGCTCATCAACAAAACAAATGAGCCCCTGCTCATGGTACTGTTGCCATGGTACTGGGAGCCCAGCCTCCCTGCAGGACGATTGGCGGAGGAGCCCACTGCTCCCGCCTCCGGCTCCGGCCCTCCCAGCCATTGGCTTAAGGCAAAGCCCCAGCAACTGGGCGGCCAATCCCCTCCCAGCCTCAGGGCTGGGCTGGGCTTCCCAGCGACCTTCCGGATTAAGTCCTCACAGCTCACGTGAAGGGTTGTTGACTCATCCCTACCGAGAAGAGTCTTGCCCAAAGCGTCCTCCCCTGCTTCATCGCCTAGTTTCCTTCAGGCAGTGGCTAACTTCCTTCAGTTTTGTTTTAGCTAAAGGCTCCTTTCTAATAATGATCTTTAGCCTGGCTCACACTTATCCGACCATGCCTCCTCTGGGCCTCCTTTGTGTGCCTTTGGTCTGAAGAGATTCAGAGACCAGAAGCCAGATCGGAAATGTCAGCTAAAGCCAGACAGAACCGTGATGTTAAGTCTGCAACAGAAGAAGTAAGTGCAAAAAACACATATAATGCCTCCTGCAAATGACTGGGTTCTCTCCTCCACCAGGGATATGGAGAACTGAGTTGATGGCAGCGGTTGGTTTTCGTTGAGGGTATGTTTCAAAGATGCAGAGCTTCGCAGGTATGGCAGGACTGGAACGATGGAGCGTCTGCTGACAGACGCTGTCCGCTGAGACAGACCTAGGCTCAGATCCTGCCTCCGACACCTCACACATGCTAAGCCACAGTTTTTAAATCTTAAAAATGGGAATGGGAATGACAGCACCCATTTCATTGGGCTATGAGAATAAAATGGGATAAGGGAGGTGGGCTTAGCACAGTACATGACTCACTCATAATACATGTGAGTTATCATTAACATATTACTATTATCATTATTTTATTAAAATTGGCTATGAAGTGTCTTTAGCATTCTATCCACCACTTGCAAGATATCCTTCCCTCAAGGGACCTCCCAGGTGGGTTTGAATTTTGAGATGCCAGCTGGAACCCTCTGGTCCATGCCATAGAGTGGATTTCGTTGTGGCTCTCTCATCCTGACAGATCTAATTGCAACAGCCAGTCACAGCTGTTCAAAAGCATTATTTGCCCACCTCCTGTTGTGCAGGATCCCAGGATGGAAAGGGGAGACCTTTGTATTTATTAATGAGCATCCAGGAACAAAGGGCCCCTTTGTTTTCTGCCTTCTATAATTGCACAGTAATTACTCATCTATGCTAAGAACGAGGCTGACTGCCTCCTGGAGGATTGATGGTTTATATTGTTGGAGAAAGCAGGCACCACTCTGAGATACCATGCAAAATATCTTGCAAAGACTCAAAATCCTGCCTTTCACTGAGCAGAACTCACCAATCAGGAAGAAGACTGAGGACACAAGATCACATTGAGAAGCTAGAGCGAAGGAGGGGGCATCCCAGGGAGGGTTAATCGGGTGTGGTTTCCTGCTGTTCTGAGCCAGATTTGGACAGAGGGAGCAAAGATGAGGACAGAGGGAAATGGACTGGCAGAAAGGACGAGGGCACAGGAATGGGAACCAATAGCCCGGAGCAGGGAATGAACAACAACTTGTTGGCAGAAGCAAAGGAGAATTGCTGGAAACTAAGGTGGACTCCCCATGATGGAATGCCCTCCAGGGTCTGCCTTGCTCTCCTCCCCTTGCTCCAGACCACAAACCCAGCACAGCCCCAGGGATTAAGCGGTCAGATTGTGCTTTGTTGGGCCCCTGCCAGGTTGATCTTCCTTACTTGGTTCTGTCTTTACTGAGTTCCACAGCCATAAAGAATATGAGCCTCTCTCTCCCACCAATATGACTATATCAATCGGGCTTTCAGGGTCTCCCTCTCCCAGACTCTAGCCTGTCTCTACCTCTTCAAGCCTATATCCCCACCGCCCATTAGACAGCCTCCCACTGTCCCCCAACCAGCATGACGTTGAGCCCAGAGTTAATCAGCTAATGGGGAAGAGTAAAAGGCCCACAGTATCTCTTACTGGGCAGCTATATATGAACATTTATGGAGTGTTTACAATTTCATGGTCTGTCACTTGTCCTTATGCCTCCCCTCTTGTCTCTCTAATCCACCCTGCTGGCTGGCTTGTCTAAGAAACAAATCTGATGTCACTTCTTGGTTTCAGGCCTCTCTGAGGCTCCCAGTCACCTAGGTGAATCCAGGCTCTTTAGCATGGCACTAAGGACCCCCTGCACTGACTCTGCCCAGCTCTCTAGCTAGCTGTTGCCCTCAACCCCAGTGCATTTTATTTTCTAGCCAGAGTGAACCATTTGCAGGACTTCAAAATCACTCTGCTCTTCTGGTGGCTTTGCATAAGCTGTTTCCCCAGGCTCCCTGGGGAGCTCCTATCTGTCCTTGAAAAGTATAGATACTCGCTCGCCCGTGAAACCTTCCTCGACTCCCCCGCCACAGCTCTGTGCTCCTCCTTTACTGAGCTTAGGCATCATATTGTAAGTACACATTAGTCTCCATGCTAGGCTGGGAGAGCCTCTAGGGCAGGGACTGTGCTCTGGAGTCATCTATGAGCTTCCAGGGCTGCCAGCATCAGTCACTTTTTCCCCCTTTTATCAGGACCCAGATTTGCCTTTGGAAATCCATCCTTCTTCCACTGTGTTGGAGCTCCTTTAGCTCCTTTAGCTGGTTTAGAGGGGTCAGATCCCACCCTCAGTGATTGCTTCTTGCAACCTAGGCCTTGACCAAATAGCACAAGGTTCTGGACTTTTGCTAGAATTCTGGACCACCTGACGCCCCTCTTCTTCTAGACAGGGTAATGTGAAGCAGGAAACTGCTGCAGCCATTTTGCCATCATAGGAAACCAACAAAAAGACAATATCGAAATGAGAAGGAGGGCAAAGCTAAGAAAACTGCAGAAAATGAGCCCTGAACACATGAAGCTCACTCTTCCAATAGAGCTTCCAGGATGTCAGCCAATAAATCCCCTATAATATTTAATCACACTGAGCTGGGTTTTCTGATACAGCCCAAAGTACCTTGAATCAAGGCCTAGGACGGTGCCTGTCACATATAATAATAATTACTGTTGTTGAACACTTAATAAATATCTGCCGATTTAAACTCCACGGCAGATGTGCCCTGGGTCTGGTTCTGAAATCTACATCTCAAAGGTTGGACTGTGAGGTCTTGGAGCCTGAGTCCTCAGCCAACACAGAGCTGGCAGCCGAGGCTGTTGGGCTTTCCCAGGATGTTCCTATATGTGCAGGGTGTCTGGGCGGCAGGTGAGTCCTTCATGAACAAACATGGTTCCTCCCAGGGCTACTTAAAGGAGGCCAAAGACCTGGGTTCAAGTTCAGGGTTCTTTACCCTTGACCAAAGCCTGGCTAACCAGGTAACCAGCTGTGTGACTTTGGATAAGTCATGTGACCGCTCTGCAGCCCAGCTTTCTCATAAAAACGAACATGTAAAATTGAGCCCAAACCTTCTGCCTTTCTGCTCATCTCACAGGGTGGCTGCGGTAATAGACATGACAGCCTTAGCTCTGTAGGAACACAAGGAACCATGATGTACCCAGGTATGTGCTCCTTTGATGACTGTCACCAACACGTGGGTTCGCCAACTTTTGGGGCTCCCCAGATCCTGCAGTGCCCCCACCCAGCCCAGAGTACAAGGAGGGGATCACTTTGCCCCTCTGTATTGGGCTCTGTGTGCTGTTATAGAGCTCTCAAGGGCACCATTCTTCCCACCCCTCCTCCAGACAGCAAGGCCTGTGCTCCCAAGTCAGCATGTGAGAAGGCCAACCAGCTCAGGGGGCGGGCACGGATGTGTCACCCGCTGAAAATAAGTCCACTGATTCAAAAAGACCATTAACGTTCTCCCACTCCATTCACTTTAGGATTAACTTATACTTAGGTCTGGGCTTTGAGGCTAGTCACTAATTGCACTAGAGCTGATTTATCAAGTGCATGGTATTTCTATTACAAATTTATTGATTAGAGCTGATGTATTTTATCCTCAACAGAGTTGGTCCAAAAGCCCTTGGAAAATGAATGAAGCTGAGGTCAGAGGTGGGCAGCTCAGCACATTATTATAAATTCACTGGGATTACTGAAATCCAATGCTGGACTCTTTATGGGCAAAGTCCTGGCTCTCCCAGAAATGAAGATTTTAATGACAAACTGAGAAACAAGGTGCCCATGTCCAGAGCACAAGGCAGTGACTGGGAGATACATGTTCCGGGACAGTCTTTCAAGTATCTGGCTGGTTAGCAGTCCTAACAGGTCACAGATTTTCTCTCCCTCTGGGCTACTGCGCTGGCTCTATTCCAATGAGAGGGTGTCCCCATGACCTTACCCACGGATGGGGCATCTTGGGGTCACAGCCCCCAGAGGATGCTTGCTGCTAGCACAAGGGAGCCTGGGCGGGAAAGAAGAGATGCCTGCACTGCAGCCCTGCACCCCACCCCCCTTTCCTGGACATCGGATTCTGCTGACGGAGGCCCAGGAAAGCCATCTTCAGCAATAAAGGCAGCACAGTGATCCATTCTCCTTTTTAAAATGAAGCTGACAGTGCCAGAAACAATGCATCGTGGGAAATAGGGGCTTTCATTGGAAGGAATCTAGATTCTCAGACCCCTGAAGGCAAGCAGCGTTACCTGCCTTTATATGCCTTGGTGCCTGGCACAAAGCAAACCTTCAGTACAGGCTTGTTGAAAGCAACACCTGGGAACCCTAAGGCTTGTGCCGCAACCGGTGCAAACAGTGTCCGCATTCCTCCAGCAGCCGGAGGAGTGTGTGGACTCCCTCAGCCCCTAACACACAGGAGGCAAAGGATTTCACTGGGGACGTGGAAAATGTCCTGAGATAAAAGTGGAGCAGGTCTGAGATCTACTCTCCTCCCCGAAGTGTTTATTTTATGGCTCAAGTTAAACGATTTATTCTATCCCCAGACTTGCATTTAACTCTTGCTCATTTTACGTGCTGGAACAGAAACTCAAGGATGTCCAGCCACAGGGCAGCAAAGCCAGACCTAGGATTCAGGCGGGGGTGGGGGTGGGGTGGGGATTTTCTGCTCTCTCCGCCTTCTGTCCCCACCCTCTTCTCCTGCTCCCCATTCTGGGTCAGTCTACCGCTTCAGCAGCCCCGAAGCCTGACAGTTCCAGCTTCTCCTTCTGCCACAGTCCACTCCTACCCCCATGACAACTGAGCCAGAAGGCCGGCTCCTCCCAGATCTCCCTTCCTGGGCCTCGGGGCCCTCAGTCTGGCCGACCTGCCGGCTCACATTCAATCCTGGTCCACCCCGACTGGGCCACATGCCACGGGCTACCAATTTGCACTCTCTTATGGGGACTTCCTGGGCTTCTCTCTCCTCTGATAACAGATAACTTGCCCCCTGAACGTTCAGATCCCACCTGCGTCCTGCAGCGTTGGGTCACAGCCATCGACCAGCCTGGCTTTAGGAGCAGGTCCCAGGTGGCAACTACTGCTTCATCTTCCATCAACTTACGAAGGTTAGGGATGCCTCGAAAAGCTCTAAGAGACCTCTGCACTGTCTTATGATTTGTCACCACAAATGGAGGGGAGACAATGTGTCCAGAGATGGCTGACTGCACACGCCCTGAACCCAGGGCAGAGGCTGCAGGACTGAGAAGTCTTCCTGGGGAGATGCAGGCAAACTGTGGCCTCCTCTTTGGATATTACAGGCCCCCTTCCTCTCTACCACTCCCCTCCCCTCCTCATGAAGCTGTGCCAGTAATCTCCACAGCAGGAATGTCACCTCTCTCACCCCACTTGCCCTCCACCCTTTCTCCTTTTACCTTCACCAACCGTAAGAACAAATGCCGACCTTGACTAAGACCAAATGCATCCCCTGTCTGCAGACTAAGGATCTTGAGATCTTAATCTCTTTCCCCATCATATTTCATTTCCCCTCCGACCATGCAGACGGGGCTGCCACAAGGACCTGAATCCTTGAAGGGCTGGATGGGAGCTGGCAAAGGACTCAAGGAGTAGAGGGCTTGGAGGAGCCTCGCTGCTAGGCCTTCAGAAGTAAAAAAAAGACTTGATCTGTTCAAGAACCATAGGAGGAAGACAAGAACAAGGAAGAACTGTAAGACTCCTTCCAACCCTGATTCCATCCTCTTTCACTACAGTTGGACACTATCAAGAGAGATCTCAGTGGGAAGGCCAGAGCTGAGGGTGGTGACCCAGTCCTGGACTGGGGGAGCAGGGAGTGTGAGGGGAGGTGGTGGTGGCTGATGGCGGGAACATGGATCCAAGCCCTTTGGCAACATTGAAAATATGGAGCCCCTTCTCTTCCTGGCCCCCACGCTATCCTGCAGACAGCCGTGCTGTGCCGAGCTGTCCGAGGCCCTGTAATATCAACTCAACAATGCATGTTCTACAACTACAGCTACGGCTACCAGTACATCTACTACAGTGCATGCATTTAGTTCAGTCCCACAGAGACATACAATCTAAGAACAGGCAGGGGGTGTGAAATGTTTTACTGGACAACAGGTGTTTCGGAGTTGTAACTAATAAAAAACAAAATCGAAAACGAAAGTGTACAAAAAAAGACATTTCTCGAGAGTTGGATATGAGTTTGTTTCTTGAACTGTTTCATCTGAACAAGCAAAAACATGCAAACCAGCTGGTACTAACAGGAAGCTGGACACTGAGAGAGGATTAATAGGTGTGGACAAACCTTCCCGCTGAGCGTGCTCAGAAGAGTGTTTGAGAGGAGGTGTGCAGATCCTAGTGTAAGAGAGGCGGGAGAGTATGCCTCAGAGACACTCTCACCGCAGCCCCAACCAAGCAAGAGAAAAGACAACAGAACATGACTCTCACACTCACCACCACCGTCAGGAACTCATGTCACTAGATGGGAACAAAGCTGGCAAGTGTAAAGCACAGTAAGGGGTCCTGGCTGGGCTGGGGATGGGCTGGGGCCGGGGCCTGAGACTGATACACGGACCCCCCCCCCCCCGCGATGCCACCCAGAAATCAAATAGCCTGGAGATTCGAACCATTTCCCTCACTTGTCGGGGGGGGAGTCGTTTACCAAACTCGATTTAGGTTTTGGGGGAGGGGCATGATGGGGCCACGGGAACTGAATGGATACGATCAAAATAAACAAACAAAGTCTCGACTGAGCACAAGAAAAGATGACGTTTCAAACTTCCGGGTGAAGGTAAAAGAAAAGTGACACTGATAGTGAAGTCATCTAGGAGTCGCCGGGACCTCCCCCTGGGGGTCACCCGAGCCCACCCACCTCAGGTCTGGGGCAGGCTGGCCCAGAGAAGTCGGCTGAGGTGGGTGCAGAGCTCCAGGCCCAGGGCCCTCCTACCCTGACACCGTAGCCCTGACGGATGCCGTTGCCCAGCTCGTCGAAACCAAAGCTGCTTCCCACCCCACGGCCTCCGGCTGGCGCTTCCACTCAGGAAGCTCCCCCGGCACGTCATAATAAGGAAGGGTAAACCCACACAAAACTGTGGAGCTTGACAAAAATGAAAGTGCAAAGAGGGCCTTCCATAGTCCACGGGATCCCTAAGCCAAGCCTGAGAGCCCCTGGGGAGCAGAGGCCCTGTTTCCCACTGTTCTGAGTCCCCGGCCAGGTTCAGCATGGGACCAAGCTCAAGGGCGGCACTCCACAGACTCCCTAGACCAGCTTCTCCCTATGAGAGAATGCAGTTGAACTTGTAATGCCCCCCAACAGCCGAGGCTGCATGGGGGGGCTGGGGGGGCTGAAGGAGCATCCCTTTCCCCGGGGGGGGGAGGAGCTGGGATGGGTGGGGCAGGACTGCAGGAGCCGGTGAAGGTAGACCAGGCAATCAGCCCTCAGTGAGCCCCCCTGCTGGCCTGGGCCGATGCACACACCCAAATAAGTCTGTGTAGCCCCTCCCATACATGCCAGAATGCCACCCAGGGGCCACTATGACAGGTAAATAATTGGCCATCCTGCCAGACTTGGAGTCCAGATCATTTTCTACGGGGAGGGAGGGAGGAAGGGGAGAGTCCTTACGGGTCAACATGCACTGAGAGAAAGACAGGTGGAGATCTTCCTTCCCCAGCCTTGTAACCCTGCTCCAGGTTCAAAGGGGGTAGGGGGTGGGGGCCGAGCTACCCTGTCTGCACGTGGGCAGGTGTCTTCCAGCCTGGGCAGTGTTCTGACTTTGGCAGGCACAGCCTGGTCATCACCCTCGGGCACACCCAGGCTGCACCGGGGGGTGCCCTACAGCGTCCTGGCCGAGCCTGCATCCTGGGGCGGGCACCTCCGAGCTGAGGATTTACTCCTTGCGCTAACCCAGGCTGGTGTGGGCAGGGGGTCTGGGAGCACACTCCTGAAGAGAATTCACTAACAGTGCGGTGATGAGCATGGCTGACCTAGAATGGCCTGTGGGAGACTTTGCTCCTGATGGAAATGGCTACAAATAAAACACCACTGATCCTGAAAAAAAAAGGGTGGTTGGAGATGGCTCTGACCTTTGGGGTTAGGAGTTAGAGGGGAGGGGTGGGACTCCCGCCTGGCTCTGGGGGTCTGGGAGAGGGCAAGGGTGGCAGAAGGGAGCAGAGACCATGGGGAGACCACTCTCAGACTCTCAAAGAACCCCATGCTGCCCTTTAAACTTGCCATGAAGTCAAGGAGAACGGGGGTGGGGAGAGAGGCAGGGTTAATTTTGGGTTAAAGTTTAGTTTCATAATCCAAGTTACAATAAGAAAGAAACTGAACGGAGAAAACAACAATCAACAACACTCAAAAATCTCAAGATTTTTCTTTTTGTTGTCCCTTCCCCCAGGCACAGGTAGGACAGAGGCTCGTTTATAATGATACCAAAAAGCTCTCAAGTTAAAAAACCAAATGGAACAGGGAGACACTAGGCAGCTGTGCAACCCGCCCCCAGGGCAGGGTGACCAAGAGACACTGGCCAGAGGGCCGGTGGGAGCTTTGGAGGCCGGCTGGGCAGGCGGAAGCCGAGGAAAGGCGCCCGGTGCCCCCGCCCAGCTCTCTGGCTAACGCCCTAAGCAGCCCCCTGAGAATTCCCTGGCCCCTCCAAACAAGCCCCCAGCGGGTGGCTCAGGGGAGTGGGTCCTTTGTAGCTTGAGGCAGTGCCAGTTTGCATGGAACGGATTTTTACTGACATTTCCAAAGGGCCTCACTGTGCCAGTCTCTTACCACCGAGGGTTTGGGTCTTTTTGGCGTTTGCCCTCTGGGCTTTTAATGCCCCGTTTCCTGGTACCCAGAGCAGCACCTCCCTCCCCCCGCCCTCTTCAGAGCCCTGTTATGTCAAACTAAACTTCCCTGCGTGCTCCAGCGCCCTGGCCGCGGGGTGTTGGGGGAGAGCTGCAAACCATGGCTCCTGGGTTTAGGAAGTTGGGGGGGGCCTCTCGGTGGCCTGGGGGATGGGGGAGCACACAGCAGAAGCCCTGCTCGCTCAGGAAGGCAGACGGCATCTGGGGGAGAGGGACGACGGCCCAGCTCCAGCCTGAGCCCACAGTGCTGCTGGGGAAAGGTTCCCAGCTCACCCCAAGGGTCCCAGACCCCCTCAAAGGTTGGATTTGGAGACCAAATGACCTGGGCAACCTCATGGGAGGGAACACACCAACTCCCTTGGCGGCTAGAGTCTCGGAGCTCTCTGGTCTCGGCTCCGAAGAGAGTCTGGGATGGCCTGGGGGCTTCAGGAGGAGCAGCTTCACTCCCTGGGGTCAGGGCTGGCCTCACGTTTGACCCTCAGGGACTCGGGGTTTAGCCAGATCAGCAAGCCCACTTGCCAAGTGCAGCAGGGGCCAAAGGGGTGGGTTTCGCTCCAAGGCCCGGACCACGTGGATGGGCTCTGAGTCTCCCTTCGCAACCTAGAACTTCTCTGGCTGGGTCAGAGACTCGAGGCAGGGGGCCTTGTGAACCAGCAAAAGCCAAGGAGGGAAATGCCCACGGGTGCCCTGAAGCCGGTTGTCAGGTGAAGGGGCCATCCGAAGTCCAACAGAAATCCATTTTTCTCTTTTGAGTGAGGGAATCATCATCTAGCTTTGGTCTGCGGTCCCGCGACTGACCCCCCCCCCGCTGGGGCTGCCCCCCCAACCCTCCGGGCTGTGGTGAGAGTGGGTGGGCGACGCAGCCACACATCCAACAGGGCCTTTACCTTCCCCTGCACACTGGGCATGCCTGGGGGCCGCCTGGCCCGCACACCTTCCTACCTGATCCTCGTGCTGCTGCCACCGCCGCCGCCGCCACTGGTCCATAAGCCGCTGCCGGGAAGCCTGGCAGAGAGAGAGGAGCTGGGGTGAAGGAGGGTCCTGGAAAGGGCCACGGACAGACGCGTCTCACAGGCCACGTCCCCCGCCCCGACACAGAAGAGACAGGGGTGGGAAGGGATGTCCATGGGTCGGCCTTTAGGAGGGACATGGACCAGGGGCTCTCAGGCTTCTGGAAGGCACAGCATCTTTAGGTGTGTTTGATTGACACGCATTCGTCACCCGGGAAACTGGTTCTAGACGGCACACCGAAATAACTGAAGAGGATTAGGAGTCACTTCTCTTGAGAGCAGGGCGAGCTCCCTGCGGCCCCTGCACGGGCACCTTGGCGACTCCCCAGGGCTTGTCCAGAGCTGGGGGGCCGAGCATGGCCCGGTCACAGGCACGGGTCCCTGTGGAGCAGTCAGCCCCGAGCCATAGGCAGGAGGCCCTGGGGGTGGCCTCTTGACACCACAGGCGCCTTGGCCAGGAGACGGCTTAAGCCTAGCTGTTCTCCTGAGGCCTCAGCCTTGCTTGGCCATCTTGACTCCAGACTTCAGTGTCTGCAGCATCACAGCCCCAGGCCTAGGGGTGAAGCATTCTGGGGGTCCAGCTGGGCGAGGAAGTGTGGGGCTGCAGAGACCTGTGTGGGGTGGGCCTGTGGCTCTGGAGGCACATTATGGGGATTTAGATCGGGCTCTTCTGTCTGAGTTCTACCATCCCAATCAAGTTGGCATTGAAGGGTCTCCTGGGGGTTTTGACCAAGCCCTGGTGCTTGATCTGACAACGCACCAGGCAGCAAGGCTGTCCCACTGCTGGGACTAAACGTCAGAAGGACAAGGTGACCCAGTGTGGCTGCAGAGTGTCCAGGTGAAGGAAGAGGTGGGCAAGTCCCCTCCCCCGGGCTTCTTTCGGCCACTAGCATGTGCACGTACAGCCACACCCTGGGACACACACAGACACACTCCCCCACGCATGGAACAATCTGCCTCCAAGCAGACGCTCGGAGGCCTGGTCCCAAGACCCATGTCCGGTGACTGTGGTTTTAAATGACGTGCCAGAAGCCAGCAGCAAACAAACAGCCCAACAGAGGGGCTCAGCGTTGACCACTGAGCCTTCCAGATAAGGAACTGCTACAGGACGAGGCGGGTAAGGGAACATGCACCGTGGAGGGCGGGGAGCAGGGGAGGAGAGAAAGGAGAGAGAGGGCCGTCCGCCAAACACAGCAAACTAGAAGCCCACTAAACTCTAAGACTATTGCCCTAGCTACACAGAACTACTGGGGAGGAAAGAAGTTCAAAAGGGAAGGAGCTATTCTAGAAACGTCAGGCTAAGCTACTTCAAATGCCAATGAAAAGACACATACTTGCATTTAAATATGGTAATAGGGCTGTTGAAGGGGGAAAAAGAAAGATCCAGGTGAAATAAATGTACACAGCAATGACCCCTGCCAAGACCAAGGAAGGGACCGCCCCCCACCAAGTCCTCTCCCCATTTCTTCCAGGCAGGATCTAGATTTCTGAAGATGTGGGTGCTTGCGCAAAGTGCTGAAGGAAAATAAGGAAGATGTCAAGTTATTTCTCCCCATCCCAACTCTACACCAGGCTCTGCTGCAGGCCCGGAGCAGGGCTCAGAGGACCCTGAGGGAGAAGGAAGAGGGCGGGGACAGGAGGAAGGTCCTTATTCTTTTGTACTCTCTCACTTCTTACTTGAAACAGGTTTCCTTGGAAGTATGAAAAAGATGGTGGCCAGGGGGGTTGGGGGGGGGTGGACAGAGCTGGGGGAGGGGAGTTGAGTCAATAAGAAGACTTTTAACAAAAGCTCTCTTTTCTGGAGTTGAGTGCATTTTGGACAAAAAGTCCGAGAGAAAGAGAGAGGAAAGAGGGAGGAAAAAAAAAACCTTATCCAAGAAAGGAAATCCATTATCCCTAATCTCAGATAAAGGCTCCTGCTGGAGACTGCGCAGCAGACACTGCTAAGGGCTGAATTTAAACTCAACCATCAAAACGGGGCTAAGCGGAGTGACAGGTGCTGGGGGAGAGCAGGGGAGGGGAGCCCCCCCGGTGTGCCCAGAACAGCAGAGACAGCCCTCACAGCACCCCCTCTGTGGTGACACAGCCCGCCGTCCCGTGTCGTCCCCCCCTCCCCCACCCCCCACAGCCTGGCCTCCTTGGGAATCTCCTAAGCGGGGAGGAGAGATCGCTGCCCCAGCATCCTGCCCCGGGGCTGTCTTCTTGGTCCACTTCCCCAGCTCCCTGCCATCGCCCTCCTGTCCTGGTAGGCCGCCCAGCCTCACCGGTCACCCCAAATACGTTCTCCAGACGACCTGGCAGCTAAGCCCCTGATGCTATTTCTAAGGCCAAAGGGCTCTCCTTGGTGGCGGGGTTGTGGGGGATGCGTGAGCACAGATCCAGGAAAGGGGTGTGTGTGTGTGTGTCTGTGTGTGTGTGTGTGTGTGTGTGTGTGTGTCTGTGTGTGGAGGTGCTGGGGCTGCCCCAGCCAGGGGCCGTCATGGGCCTAAAGCTGTTCCCATGGAGTGCAGCCTGTCTCCAGGACGGCAGGAGGGACCTGAGGACCAGGAGCTTCCAGGGCTGGACCTGGAGGAGCTGGACGAACGGGGAGAGCCTTGCAGATTTGGCTCCTGGTCCTGTTCTCAGCATCTCTCCCCAGGCCCTCAGGAGCCAGGGGTCACCTGCGGCAGACTCCCTCCTTGGGAAACCTCTTATTTTATTTTTGAAGGGATGGGGGTCTGGGTTGCCCTGGCAGGGGGTATTCAGGGGAAGACTCTGCAGAGAATTAGGCAGACCTGGCAGGGCTCAGGGCTTCTTGCTGGGGCTGAGGCCCAGGCAAGCGTGGCAGAGCCCCTGGTCCATGAGTGCCCGTGGCCACCCTGGCACCCCACTGCCCAGATGACCGTCCCCCATATGCTGCTGGGAATGCGGAGAAGGGCTCCCTCCTCAACGCAGCCTGTCTGGCCAACGCGTGAAGGAGGCAACCAGGCTTCTCCTCACGAGGCAGGTTAGCCCAATAGCCAAGTGCACAGACACGAAGCCTGTCTGGGTTCAAATCCTGGCTCAGCCACTTACTAGCTGAGTGACTTTGGGCAAGCTGCCTTAACCTTTCTGTGCCTTGGTGTCCCCATTTGTAAAAGAGATGACGATATTAGTCAGAGATTAATAGATGCAAAGTGCTTAGACGAATGCCTGCCAGGAAGTAAGCTTCAACAAGTGTTTGCTCTCATTCTGATGAGGCCCATCAGGTCTCTGTCCAGCCATCAGCCCTGCCCTCAAGACAGGGCTCTCCCTCATGCAGGGCTAGTCCACCTTCTCCGTGGTTGGCCATATGGTCAGATGGTCATTAGCACACAGGAGGCCTGAATTCCTACTGATAACAGCGGTCTGCAATCTTTCAGGATGTCCCAACTTCATGATGTCATTTTAGTGCAGCTAAATTTCCATACCTCACAATTAGAATATGCGTTCCTTTCAGCTCTAACAACCGGGCCAAGCCGGCTGGCGTGACCCCAGTGACTTAATACCTCCCGTTTCTTGGCAGTAAATCAGACAGCAAGGAGAAAAATGTTTTGCGAATAAAACCTCAGGACTTGAGAGCTATAGGTTGCCTACCTGGCGACTCAGGTGTTAGGAAGGTAGTATGGCCCTCCTGTTAGAGAATCTTGCATTCAATAAGAGGCTGCCTGGGTACGAAAGAATGAAGCACTAATGGTGGAATTCCAGGCACGGGCAGGTGCCACGCCTCCTAGGAGGTGTCATTCAGACCTAAAGACCCAATCTCACCAGTCTGGAGCTCCTCGCCCTACCAGTGCAATAAAGAAGGATCACTGGGTTTGGCATCAAAGCCTGGCCGCCAGCCTCAGCTGCCCCTGGCTTGCTTTGTAACTTGAGCATCGTGTTTCACTTCTCTGTGCCCCGAGTAACCAACTCCGGTCTCCTGCAAGGAGGTCAAGCCAGATGACCTCTAAAATCCCTTCAGCTCCGAGCCTGCAAGAGCCTGTCTTCCTGGTGTAAGAGGATGACAAACCCAAGTCCCTCTGTCCCTGGAAAGCGGTGCCTCTGGGGTGAGTAACTCATGTAAGCGAAAGCTGTTGCTATCCCACTGACAGTGAATGAGATGCTTTTCTGGACTTTCTGGATCTGTGAGAATTTAGGGCCAATTAGAAGTCAATGGCAGTTTGGGTTTTTTGGAGGCTTCTACGACACCACACCTCCTTTTTATTGCTTCTGTGGCACTTACCAGTTTTTGCCTTACCTAAGCGCAGTTATTTTTTTACGTGCACGTCTGATTTCTCCTGCTGGGTGGCAAATTCTTGTAGGGTGGGGACCGAGTCCCATGTCCCACTTGGGACCTAGCCCAGCGTCTGTCCCACATTAGATTCTTGGGGAGCACCGGCTGGTATGATGATGGTCAGATGCCCTAAGGTGGTGGAGGAGAGCCAGGGCTGAGAGGCACTGCTCTGGGTAAACTGAGCTGAAAGGCAGCACTGCCTGCATGTTTAGCTGCCTCTCCACTCCCGTGACCCTGCAGCCCAGGGGAAGCAAACTCAAATGCCCACAGGAGTGGGCCGGGAGGCTAATGAACCCAGTTAAGGGTACCAGGCAACAAGAAAGAGCATCCTGCTCTGTCTAGCGGACTATCCTTACCGCTGGCCGCTCACTGGACCACTTGGGGAGTTTTCACAAATGCTGAGGCCTGGGTCCCACTGCTGGAGATGCCGATTTATCTGGTTTAGGGTGCAGCCTGGACAGGGGGACCTTTAAGTGCTTCCCAGGTGACGCCAGGGTGCAGCCGAGGGGGAGAACCTTTGGTTTAAAGGCTTTCAAAAATTGCAAAAGGTTAAACTGTGGCGCACATCTACGTAGCCTGTCACCCGCTAACCTTGTGGAAGGAAAGGCCCTCCTGAGAACACGGTGGAGAATCTAATCCTTGCGACCCTCTCCTCTGAGATCCACTTCAGGGTCTCCGTTCAGAGCAGCGGGTTTCTAGCCTGGCTGAGGGAGCTGTAGCACACAAAGGATCAGGTAGGGCCTTTGTCTCTATCTTTTAAAGGCCTTCCAGGTAATTCTGATGCATGCAGAGATGCACAGGGTCCTCTGTGGGATCAAGGGCAGAGAATCCTTGATTTAGAGGAAGTCTTGGGGTGTCCTTGGTTTTTAGTAAACACTGAAGGGCCCCACTGTCCTGTCCACCGCGGGGTATTAGGTCACGGACCTCTTACTTTGCGTCCTCTCCCCTTCCTGGTTTGAGAAGACGCCGCCTGGGATACAGTTCTGGCTTGGCCACTACTTAATTCTGTGACCTTCGATGAGTGAATTCTGAGGTTCCTTATGGCTCTGACAGGCGGTGATTTCTGATGGACATCTTTATAAAACTCTCTCTTATAATGTGCATTACCATCCCGAATGGTCCATTAGGAAAGACAATTTTTCCTACATTGTGCTTGCTTTAAGCACTCTCCACCCGCTTCCCCAGCACGCCCTGCATCTCCAGGGGGCGTGTAGAGCTGCCCAGGGTCCCTCTGAGGGTGGGCACTGCCCCCAGAGATTCTGATGATATGTCTGGGTGCAGCCTGGACAAAGGAAACTTCCAGTGCTCCCCAAAGCACGGCCGGAGCTGAGAACACGGCTTTAGGCACTGCTTGCTGGGGTCCCGGGGAGGCAGGAAGCAGAAAGCTCTCCCTGGGGACTCTGGCCCGGCATCCTTCTCCAGGGGGGCCGTATTACCTCCCAACTGAGAGCTGGGGCCCACAGTACCCTTGCTCACCTAGAACTTTTGCAGGGACCGACATCAGAGGCCTCCGTAAGTCCCGACCCGTTCTCAGCCCCTTATCCGCTCAATAAATATTTATTGAGCACCTACTACGTGCCAGGCACTATTCTAAGCACTGGGGTCATAGCAGTGAACTAAACACACACACTCTCTGCCCTCACAGAGCTTCCAGTCACTAGTCTTGATGGGAAAGGGGTCTCCAGTTGTGGGACCAGGCTGCACATAAACCAACTCCCTGGAAAGGAGAGAAAATTGGCTACCGAGAAGCAGGGTTTTGGGCTAAAGGGGAGCTCTGGCTACTCTGCCAGTGAGAAGGGGGGCTCTACCCTGGGCCCACCTAGCTTGTAGCCAGGCCCCTGACTGTGTGTACTAGAGGGTCTTCTCATAGCTGAGCTCAAGACGTGGGTGTGGCTACACCAAATCCTGCTTGGAGAGGGAAGCAGCGATCAGAAGACTCAGGCTTGCAGGACGGTGGAGGGTAGGGGGTGGCCATTCCAACTAATGCTCTTCTCCAAGATCCAGCAAACAAAAGGAAAGGGAACGGAGGTATTCCCATGGCTATGATCTTGACCTAGCCCCTAAAGGTCTTACCACTTCAATTCAGTTTAAAAAATCCCCAAGCTAGGCCCTTAGTACACATGACCAAGACACAGGTCCCTCAAAATTCTTTTCAGTCAGGACCCACCGAGCTGGGGGTAAATCCTTCCCTTTCTGGGCCCTAGAGAGTTGCAGCTTTGGCCCGACTATCTGGGGCCTTGGGGACAAGGCAAGGTTTCTCTGCAGTGCTGGCCAGAGGGCCAGTATCAGGAATGGCGGACACATTACAAGTGCTCCGCCCTGGCTCCTGGCCCTAGGAGGACACTCTGTTCCGCATTGCTCTCTCTCTAGCAAGACTTCAAGGGTGAGAGTGGTCACAGGAAGTTCGCCCCGAAGCCAGCCTCCGCTGCTCTGTGACAGCAGTTTGTGGTCCTGGCTAGCCCGGGGACACCCACTTGCCCACAGAACAAACATCAGCCTGTCAGAGACCAAGACCAAGACCTTCAAAGTGAAGGCGTTTCAGACTGTAGTTTCTAAGGAGACATGAGCAAACTATTCTGAGAGTTTCCCCTTCTCTCCTGCACCACCCCTCCCCTCACTCTTCATAAAACTGCAATTTCTGTTTTGCAGACACTCTCCCACCTACCACCAACGGGTGTCAGGACAAGCCACTGGTCTGACCATTGGTCCTTCTAGAGCTCACTGTGCAGATGGCTTTTTACATGTCCTGCTCTCAAAGTTTCAGATGGGCAATTGCCAGTTAAAGAGTCAACATTTTGCATCCTCCCCATAGGATCTCTCACTGAGCCATTTAAATCTAAATGGCCTAAACTCTCCTGGGCCTCCTCACTTTGCCTACTTTCCCCAGCTTCGCTCTTTACGGGCCTTTGCAAGGGCTCAGCACAATTCCAAACACCAGCCCTATAGCACCCACTTCTGTGCACCAGGACAGCAAACGTTCAAGTCTTGAGCACCCCAAGACTTTTTGCTGAAAGATCCCAGGCTCCCACCTTGGCCCCATCACTAGCTCCGTGAGTAAACTAACATCTGTGATCTCAAGCTCTCTCTCCTGAGACAGGCTCTTTTAGGTGCTGTACTGGGCACTGATTGGTGGACCATGGGATGGTCAGGGGGTCTTGGGGGAGACCCCCGGGAGGTGAGGGGGAGGCATTCTGGGGGCTCAAGGCAGCTGCTATTTACCAACCAGTACAGAAATCGTTAAAAATTTGAACAGCCGGCAGACCCTGCCACTGCATGTCAGCCCTAGGTGACAAGGTGATGTGTAGAACCTTCTCTGTTCCTTTGTCTCCTCACCTTTAAAGCAGATGAGATGATGAGAAAATGATCGTTACACTGATGATAAGAAGAGCAGCTGCCACTGGGGCGCTTTCCACGGCCAAGAGGCTTCCCCCCCGACCATCTCAGTGAGCCCTCAGTGCAGTACCCCCAGGAAGACGTTACTTGGTGAAGGACTCAGGTCCAGAGAGTTAAGGTTAAAGGACACCATGCACAACACGGCTAAAAGCAAGGTGGCAAAAAATTCCATCTCCCGCGCTCACTAGCTCTGCCACCCAAGACGAGTTATGTAACGCCCCCCTTGGCCTCATTTGGCTCCTCTGTAAGCGCGATTAATGACCTCCTTTTAGGGCTGCTGTGAAATTCAGTGAGTAGGTGGCACCGGTGCACCATTATCTGGCACCGGGTGAGCTCTCAGTAAGTGGAATAATAACTTTTATTTCTATTTTTATTATTATTGCCCAAGGTAATAACAGTAGCGTAGCCTTCCTATTCTAAAACCCTATTAATTTACACGACATTTCACATACCAAGGGCTTTCATAGATAACATTTATAATTTGCCCGTGAGTGATAAGGATACGTCTTGTCTGAAGTACAAGGTGGGTAATGTGACGGCAGGAGGCGAGGGGCGGGGCTCGCAGGAGCTCAGGGAGGGCCTGGCTGCGGTGGCTGAAGACCCTGGAAGCTCCGGTGCCCGCGCTGTCAGCTGGGCTGGCGGTCGCTCCTGCCCTTTTGCCCTTGGATTTGTTCGGCTCCTCCCAGCTCCTCTAGGAAGGGCTCAGCCAGAGGAGCCTCTGGGGGCCCTTCCATCTAGAGGAATCCTGCTCTCTCCTCTGTTCCCAGCACGTGCCCGATAAAGCAGGACTATGTCTCTCTGCTTCGTCACTGTGTCCCCAGCTTCTGGGGCAGGGCTGTGATGCAGCAGGTGCTGATAAGCGAGTGCAGAATGGGTGGAGGAGGAACGGATAGGTACAACAGGGTGGGCAAGAAGGGGGCTCTACCTGCTCCAGGCCTTACCTGAACCCTAGCTCGTTCACGGGTGGTGCCCGAGGTCAGACGAAGAGAGTGTGGACAGGCCCTAAAACCAGCTCCACTAAGAGAGATGCAGGACAGGCCCCACACCCTCCCCTGCAAACCCAGGCTTGCCCTGAGGCCAGCTCGGGCTCAGAGCAGGGCAGCAGGGCTTCCGAGGGGGATCAACGGCTGCACTGTCGCTCTCCTGTCCTTCTCTAGGTGACTGCAGCTGGGCAAGGCTCTTGGCCTCAAAGGAAGCCAGACCTGGGCAGCCAGCACCCAGGGCCCACTGGGCCAGCTCAGCGCAATCCACAGAGACCCCGACAGGGAACAGCCTAAGGTAACGGTGGGGACAGCACCCCTGGTCCACAAAGTGTCTGCCCGTGATTCCCTAGGTCTGGGAAGAAGTGGCATCAGCTTCTCAGGGCTAAAGTCTGTTGTCCAGCTGTCCTGGCCCAGGTAATAGGACAGCACCTGCCCAGATGGGGGCCACAGAATCATCAACAGAGGTAGGAATGCTAGGGAGGGAAGCCATGTGATGCTTTGGGGCCCTTACACTTGCTAATCCCTGGACATGGAGTACCCTTCCCTCACCGGCTGCATGGCAAATTTCTATCTGCACCTCAAAACCCAGTTCAGATGGTGCCCCTTCTTGAAAGCTTTCCTGGCAGTCAATGACTCCCCAACCCTGCCACCCCTCCCCCCCCCGCCCAGTCAGGCCACATAGGGATACCTCTGGCTGCCTGTGCGACACCCCTCCAGGCTCTGACCTCCTCACTCGCTTCATCAGGATCCCTTCCCAATGACCAGAGAGGATCTAGCCCCGGGCAGGTCCTGATGACACTGTCCAGCACACTACAGAGAACGCGCTCTCACGGTCCACCTCCAACCGAAGGCGGTAAGCACAGGCGGTGACCCCATTGGTTGGGGTCTCTCTGAGGCAGGGGGTCCAAACTGACCTGGACTCAGGGAAAACATCTCGGGGTAGGACTCTGCTCTGTCTTTTCAGCCTGGGGAGAAGGAGGGAATGGGGCCCCATCTTGGCCTTCTGGTTTGTCCTTGGCTGTCCTAGAGGCATGAGCTGCCCATCCCTCAGGCCTGGCACTGCCGTCTGCCTATAATCTCACACTCTATTGTTTGTTGTTGCTGTTGTTCTGGTTTTTTTTAATGCCTCGTCGGTGACCCTCTCAACAACCTGTGAGGAAGGGGATAAGACAAGGAGATCAATAGCCCCATTGGACAGATGGGGAAACTGAGGCCCAGAGGTGGCCTTACTGTCCCAGCAAGCCGGGGGCAAGAACTCAGTCTCCCGACTTCCCTCCTGAGAACCCGGGGCTCTGGCTTTGGCACCGAGTCACGTTTCCCTTTTTCATGCGGAGGAGTTTCAAGAGGCATGGAAACCTGATTGAAAGGGAAACCCGCAATCCCGTCAATTCAGCCTGCTCCAATTCACTTCCGCAAACATTTATTAAGTGCCTATTAGACGCCATGCTCTGCTTTCATCATCTGGGAATAGCGTCAGCTCCTGATTTTCTATGCAGCGGGAGGAGCATGGGAGGGCGGCCCATCCACAGCTCGTGCCAGAATACGGATGTGCTGCTGAATTTTACTTCCCCATTTTCTTTTAAAGCAGCAGCTACACTGTCCTAAGCCTGACTTTAATATTCAAATGAGGGATAAGCCCCCAGTACCCACAGGGCCAGGTGGCGTGGGAGCGGGCTGGCCACAGGAGGAGCTGGCTTGTGATTTCAAATCTGCCTGTGGATCCAATCTGTGAAGGGGGTAATCCCTAGAGATGAAGCTCAAAGCTGGAGAGAGGTGCAGAGGAGAGGGCTGGCGATGACGCAGATGTGTGCGGGCTGCCGTGGCAGGTGGGGCTTCCCTTTACAAGGGAGCGTTTCTGTTTACAGTGCTGAAACATCTAGCTGTGGGCGCCTGGGACTGTGGACATGTCAACAGACCTGGGAAGCCGACCATCCCATCCTGGCATGTCAAGGTGGACTCCCCTACCAGTCAGGAGCCAGCCACCACTCGCTGGGTGGGCTCCATTCTGGAACCCAGCCAGAAGCACCGAGCCAGGCGGCACTGGCAGAGCTGAGGACCTGCCACGTCAGGGTATACCAGGGTCCCCCCCTGAGGGCATTTCTGGGGAAAATGAGAAAAGAGGAGGAGAGAGCCCCTTACAAACTTGAGCAGAGGAAAAGTCCTGAGGTTTAAACAGACACCCGAGTGAGGGGTCATCCCAAGCCACTGGTTTTATGATTCCACCACAGTGGCCCTGGAATCACCTCCCCTGACAGAGTCACAGAGGCTGGGAGGGAGGCCTGCTCCTCTCTCTTCAAGAACTTGACCAGAAAAAGCATCACTTTTTCTGGTGGGAGTAAGAGCACAGGTTTCCCGAGTGGGGGCTGAGCGCGAGGGTCTCCGCCATGTGGGTGGGCTGGGGGAGGGGAGGACGGAAGGCCTCTGGAGTCGCTCCCTGCAGGGGCCCAGGTTATCCATCCAGGCAGGGCCCCAGGCCTTTGGCGTGGCAGCTATCAGCACGTCTGAACACTTCACACATGTCGGAAACCGGACGGAACTGACAGGTTGGTGTGAGCTAGCTCAGGAAGCAGCCCCTGGCCCGTGGCTGCTTTCCCCAGTCATCTGGCATAAGGCAAACTCTTTCCCCTTCCAAAAACCCGGGCTCTCTTCACTCTGCTTTCCACATTCAAGCCACGGCCCTCAGGATAAGACAGACCACTAGGACTTGGTCTTTGCTCCAAGACTAGACGATGTGACCGAAGCTTACACTGCAGAGCCACAACTGAAGATGGGCTACAGCAGCTTCTCCGCCAGAGAGAACAGGATATCCCCGAGCTGTGGCACCTCTCCTCAGACCACACCCCCTCCCTCGGTGTGGAACAGAATGACCATCTTTTAGAGGGACCAAAAATCAACGAGCACCTGAGAACCATCCAGCATTAGACTGGAAACATGGAAGGCAAAATACGTGGTGAGCAGTTGTGAGTTCCAGATCCAGCAACCATGCAGGCATCACTAATCAACCACAGCTCCCTTTCTGCTAAGACTTGGCCTCAAGATCATTCTTAAGCCAGTGCTCCAGGAAGCCAGTCCCCATCAATCAACATCAGCACCTGAATGAAATCTGTTTTCCATCACTGAGGAGGTAGAAGCACAAACTGGCACTTCCAGAACCAGAGTCCCAGAGTTTCCCCGCCTGGAACCTGTACCACCCGGCTCTTCCCACACAATCATCCTAGGAGGGTGGTGGCAGCACTGAGCCAGGGAGGCTAGCCTGACTCTCCTGGCTGCCCCGAGGGCCCTGTGTCTGAGGTCACTTCAGTAGCCAAGGCTGTGGCTCAGACACTTTTTGACGGTTGGGGCCGCATTAACTCTGCTGTCCCAGCAGAGCTGAAAGACCCCCAAAGGGCCACAGCCATCCTGAGGCAGGGGGAGAGGAACAGAGCCCAAAGAGGATGAGGAAGGGAGGAGGAGGGGCAGTGCAGAAAGAGGGGAGCATTCTTTTGAACTCACCCACGTGGGTCCCTCACTGGCCCCCCACAACCTCTCCAAACCCCTTCTGACTCACTTTGGAAATCTGACCACATCACTCCTCTACCTAAAATCCGCTAAGGGCTTTTCATGTGTTTTGTGGATCAAACGTGAATTCCGGAACCTGCCCCCCTTTCTAACCTTGTCTCCTCTGACCCACCCCCACCCCATTAACTGCGCTTACTCCCTGGGACCTGCACCGCAGCCCCTTTCAGGTTTGTGGCAGAGATTGCTAAGTGTCCCCTAGTAACTATTTCACTCTTCTTCCTTAATACCAGAATCCTGTTTTTAGCTGGCACATGGCTACCAGGAATAAAGACATTCCTGAGGTTCCTTTGCAGCTAAAAGTGGCCATGTGACTAAGGCCTGACCAACGGGATCTAAGCAGAGTGCCACACGTAACTTCTAAGAAGTGTTATTAAAGGGAAGAGGTGTGTTCTTCTGGGATGAGTACGTAATGGCTGGAGCTTGAGCAGCCTTCTTAGTCTATAAGATGGAGTATGACATTGAAGAGAATAGGACACAAAGATAAAAGAAACCCAGACCCTTGATACTGTGGAGCCACATCCAGGCTTCTTTCACACTGGAGAGAAAAAACAAATTCTTATTTTGCCTAGGCATTATTATATTGCATTTTCTTTCTTTTAAAAAAAAAATACTTGATTCAGTGTCTGAGCGTGTCATTTCTCTACCTGGGATACACTTCCTTCTCTTCTTTACCCAGCTAATTTTATTTGACTTTGCAAGACCCAGTAGTGGTGTCACCCCAGGCAGGACCAGCAGCCTGTCTTTGTCCCCTTATAGCAGAGAGAGATTCCCTCTCTCTAGCTAAGCACCTGTCCCATGATGCTCAGTGGGTTTGATCACTGGCTCTCTCCCTCAGCCGGAGCATCCTGAAGGAGCTAGCCTTATTCACGTCTAGCTATTTGGTACCTAATCCACTGCCTGATGATCAGTACCTGGGGAGAGAGGAAGGGAAGAGGAGGGGTGAAGCAAGAAGTCCCAGCAACTCCCTTGGGGATTCTCAATCATTCCTTTCACTGATAAGTAGATCCACCAGCAGGCAGCTTCATCGGGGGTGACGAGGAAGAGAAAACCACTCTGGAGAGTGATAGAATAAGAACACCAATGCCCACTGTTTCTGAAACTTCCAGTTGTATAGAAGTCACCAATTTATAAGGCATGTTCACATATACACGTTACCCTAGGTAATTCTAAAAACCTAACTCGCTAGGCGCTATTATAATCCCGAGGGCTCAGAGGGCTAAGTCACTTGCTCAAGGTCACATGGCTACTATGTGGCCAAGTGGCACCTGGAAATGAGATCTTCTAGCTTCATGTCCAGCAACACAGGTGCCTCCTCGGACCTGCACCGTACAGGGGAGTTAGGAAAGCAAGCTACGTGCAAACCACACGTGGGCAGGTGTGCACAGTGCGTGCATGGGCTCACACACACCTGGTGCACAGATGCGAGGGGCTCCAGATGCTCAGGGGCATTTTCACTTGAGGGCAGGGGGCGATGGCGGAGGAAGGGGCGTGGGAGCGGACCGAGCAGCTGCTGCATGCAAACGCTCTGCCACGGCTCAAGGGCAGGGCCACCTCGAGCAAGTGCAGGGGACACGAGGAAGCAGAGAGGGCTGGGGACAGGCGGCAGCCAGGGGGAGTGCACATGCTTTCAGAAACCGCACTAGGCTGTCACTGGTACCGGTTATTTAGTGCATTCACCTCCCCCGGAGCGAGAGCAGGACACTGTCAGGCTAAGAGACGGCAGCACACAGCATGTCCGTGGTAAACAATTTATTTTTCTACCTCAGTTGCTTACAGGGGTAAAAATAAAACGGCAACAGGGAGAAGCACAGATGAACTATTTACAGAGATGAAGAAAATTCACAACGGCTAAAACGTCTGTGAGGCAAGCACACGAGGACAAGTTCACCAAAGCAAAGCAATTCATAGCAGAACAAAATAAAGAGGAAAAAAAGCCATACAGATTAAAAAGAAAAAAAAGCACTCATGAAAAAGCCTGAGGGAAAATAAAAGGAAAGTAACCAATGATTACATCAAGCATCTTTAATGAGATGAACACGACTGCACAGGTTGGGTCTAAAGGACGCTGACGTCCAAAAGGGTGGACTGAATGCATCCGACGGAAGCACGCAGGTCACTTCTCACAAACCCTGAGCGCGAACAAGGGGTGACTCTTGAGGGCCCAACGGAGCTGTACTTCGTTAATCCAAGAGGGTGGGGAAGTGCACAGATCGGGATCGTTGGGAAAGGAAGCCCTTCTGGGGGTGACCATCAGGGGTACCGACCTGATCAGGATAGACCCTCCGCGTTCGTGCCCTCTGACCCCAGTGGGCCAAGAGGCCCTTGATGCCAGCAGGGAATGCAAGGCCAGGAGGCAGCGAGGTGAGGGCAGAGGTGCTAGGCAAAGAGGGACCCCGTGGGGATCGGTGCCCACAGGGCCTGAGATGTGGCAGCACCTGGGTGCCTCCACCGTCCCTTCCCGAAGACAGATGTGCATCATTATGGCAACAACCACTGAGGGACTGGCCCCCAAAGACAAAGGCAACCAGATAATGTTTACATAATTTTTCTTCCAGATTAGATCGTTCACATTAGTATTTATAGAATAGTCTGTGTGTGTGTGTGTGTGTGTGTGTGTGCGCGCATGCGTGTGCGTGTGCGCGTGTGAGCGTGTGTGTGCGCGTGCGTGCGCGTGCGTGCGCGTGCGTGCGCGTGCGTGTGCGCGTGTGTGTTCACTTCTGGTTCTGTCCGCCATAGGACACGGGTGCTCCAAGTCACATATCCCCAACCCCTGTGGGCACCAGCACTTGAAAGCTCACCCATGAAACGCCCCAACAAGCCTATTTGGTAATTATTTAAAATAATGTGATGCCTTCTTTCTAGATTCCCTTGAGGAGGGCTCTACAAAGTTTGTGAGAAGTTTCCCTCTGGCCCCATTACATTCTGGGAAGGTGGCAGGGGGAATACGTGGGGAGGTGTTCACAGCGCATTCGAGCAGCAAACTGGGAGGGGACTGGAGAATAAAATTGCTTTTAAAAAAACGGAAAGAAGCATTGAGGACAGGAGTCTTTTCCAAGAATTAAAAATGAGAAAAAGAACATTCGTTCCAACAGGCAGCTACGACAGTGTTCAGTGGGCACTGACAGCAGCGGGGTGGCCCCGGCAGGGACTGTGTCCTCTCTCTAGTAATGGTAGCAAACCCCAATTTGTTATGCCTCTCTTAAGAGCTAGTTGATAAAAATTATGTCCTGTGAAATCGGCAAATAGTCTGCAAAGTGAAATAAGAACAGAAATTAACAGATTGAACTGAAATGACGGTCCAGAGGGGGAAAAAGAGAGGAGACCACCGATCAGGGTCGTACACCGATCCACGAGGGCTGGGCTGGGGCTGAGGGGCACGCGGTGGACCATCTGGGCTTGGGAAGGAAAGAGCCACGTCAACGGTGGCTGATCGTCACTCAGTCTTTCTGGAAGAGAACCACTCCCCACTCTAATAGTTATATCTGAAGCCCATGGCCCCTTTTACTGGAGCAGCTCCCCTTTATTTTCACAGAAGCCTAAAGGTGGGCAGAGACAGGCATTTCTTGACACCAACTGTGCAACCAGAAAGGTCTGCAGAAAGCCCAGGCCACACAGGTAAAGCAGGGACACCAGCAGATGAGATGGGGATTCATAGAAAGGGCCAACTCAGGTGAAGAGGCGGCACCTTCCTGCAGGGGATGCAGGATACTCGATGTGCGGCGAGGACACACAGGATGCAGCCCTCAGCAGCCCTCCAGGACGGGGCTGTCCTTCCGCTGTTCTTAGCTACCTCGCATCGCCCCACAGGATGGATTCGGGAAGGGCTGGGAGGGGTGCGGGAGGTACACGCATCACAAGAGAGACGAGGTGAGCAGTGGGTGAAGTGGGCACCACCGGGAACATGGAAAAGAAAGACCACGAAGAAAAGACACCAGGGCAGCTTGGTGGTGATGAGACCAGCTGTGCTCACGTCGCTGACTCACAGGCATGGGGAGGCGGGTCAGCAGAGCCACCCTGACAGGGGCGAGGAGAGGGCAGAGTTGGGCTACCCTCCCCTGGGTCACCCCTCTGCACCCCAGCCCCCTTGGCCAGATCCACTGAAGACATTCCTTACTGGCACGGGGCAAGAGACTCACGTCAGAACGCTGCAAAGCTTCCCTGCCCCTGAGGCCGAGGCTCCGGGAGGAGTCTGGAAAACCACAGGGGCCTACCTGGGCTCTGTGTGCTAGAATCTTCGGCTGCTGGAGGCTCCAGGACAGCAAACAGAGCTACCTTTCCACAGGAGGCCACTCCTCCAGGGGCAGGGTCACCCCAAGCCCATTCCATGCCCCTTTACCACCACCCTCCCAAAGCCCTGGCTTGTGGTGAAGGGCTAGGCACCTGGGGGGCCCCATCTCACCCTACCCAGCCTCGGTTGGTCACTCTTGCATCTCTGTCTGTCCTGCATACATGTCTATCTAGGGCAGACCCAAGGATGCACGTCCCTGAGACACAATTCAACCAGATATTTCCTGGGCTGGCTCGTGGGGCCCCGAGGGCAGGTTCTCAGATGAGACGGGGGCCTGAGCAAGGGGTCCACTGTGTCACCCCTCCCCCAAATTATACCACGTTAGGATCCCTAACTCTGTCTGCTGGGACTAGTGCTACACTGAGGGGGCAATGGCAACCTGATTGTGAAGGGAGGTAGGCTGCACCAAGCGTACAGAGCAGCAAGGCACTCTCACCGAGCCAGGATGTGTGACCCTGCACATCTTATCCCCTGGGGAGGAAGGTAGGGGAGGGAAGGAGAGGAAAGGCTTCCCCCAAACTACCACCAGCTTCTGGGCTGAGCAGGACAGGCAAGGAATGGAGAACAGGGACGGTGACACACAAAGTCTCCCCAGGAGAGGCAGTGCACGCATGGATGTGCGTGTGAGGACCAAGCACCCCTCATCGTAACACACCTCTTCATGTAGGCTCTGGGACAGCTCCATCCAACAGAACTTTATGTGGTGATGGAAACGTTTTCTATTCTGCACAGACAGTAGCCACTAGCCATGTGGCTACTGAGTAACTGAAGTGTGGCTAGTGTGGCCGAGGAACTGAATTTTCCATTTTACTTAAATTAAATTTAAACCTTAGTAGCTGCATGTGGCTAGTGTGATTGTACTGGACAGACGGATGCCAGGAAGATGATGGGGTATGGCAGTTAAGACCCAGGCCACCTGGGTCCCAATCCTGGCCCTGCCCCTTACTGGTTGTGACCCCTTGAACAGGGTTTCTACCTCTCCAGGCTTCAGGGTCCCCATCTGTAGAGGGAATATCTAGAGAAGGTGCAGACCGTGCCTGGCCCAGTGCTGGCTTCTCAGCTTGTGGCGTCTGGTGTCCTGCTTGGAGAGGCCACCTGAGCTGCCACGTGCAGCAGAGAAGCGGTGCGGAGGGCTCCCTTGGGGCAGCTGAGGATGCTTGCTGAGGGGCCCACCCTGGTGGGGAAACCACCCGGCCCAGGGGACACACTTGTGGGCAAGTCCCCCCACTCACCCCCCTCCACCTGAACTTCTGCTTCTGTACCTGCTGTTCTCTTCCGCCTCCCCCGCAATCAGAAAGGTGCACGGACCCCAGCGACCATCCTGCCCAAACCCCTCATTTCCAGAAGACAAAAGAGAGGCCCCGAGATGCTGGGTGACCTGCCTATGGCCATGGACAGCCAGGACACGAGCCTAGGGCTTCTGTTGCTGGTTGAGGATCTGTGCCCCATAGAGCATGGCTCTCAGTGTCCCACATGCCTCCTGACCTCCCCCGACACACCCTTCCCCACCCGAAGCTCAGTCTGAGGCACAGGTGGGACCGGCCCCTCGCACACTGCGCCCTGCCCTCCACTGCCTCCAGAGCGCCGTCCCCCCAGGGCCATGTCCTGCTCGCCTTGCCGCCTTGCAGCTCAGGCCTCCGGATTTAGCAGGATGACCAACCAGGAGAGGAAGCCCAGCTCCCTAGCGGCCCCTCCCAAGACACAGAACCAAGAGGGCAGAACTCTGCTCCTAGCATCTTTTCTACACACCCCAGCTGTCCTTAGAACACAGACACCCCCAAGTACCCCAATACATTCTTGCTGTACTCCAGGTCTGGGGAAGGCTGGCTTCCCCCCTTCTAGGGAAAAGCAAGCCCCATAAAACAGCAATTCCTTCACGCCCCTCCCCCATCCCTGCAGGACCACGGCCCCCGCTGCCCCACAGGTGAGAGTCCCAGGCCTCCAGGTTACATGGGAGCTAGAGCAGCCTGGGCACGTGAGTGGGTATCACCGGGCGCTCTGCCTTGAGTCTCTGACGCCCACATGGAGGGAAGGGAGAATCACACCAACCCCCCGCCATCACTCAGGACACAGAGCAGACCCAAACCCAAGAGCAGACCCAACACACATGTCAGAAGGGCACCGGAGCCGGAGGAGGGGAGGAAGGAAGGTGAGGTCTAGACAGCAAGGCGCGTGAATGCTGGGGAGGTACAGGGTGACAGAAAACCCTGGGCCCCAAGTTCAGTCCCCTCCCCAAGGAGAGAGACCCTGGAAGAGGTTTCAGAAAAGGGAAGGCAAAGCAGAGGGAGGGCTCCTGTCTTGGTTCTTTCCCTTCCCCCTACAAGCCACTCTCAACGACCCGGGACCAGTGAAATACTTCAGTTAATCAGAAACTGGGCTGCATCCTGACCTGGATACAAGGTCAAGTGGATCTGAAACTTAGCACCTGTAGGTCATTTTGTGAATGGATGTATGCATGAGTTGGTTCTCCTTAGGGGTCCCCCTCCCCACAACGCAGCCCACCTCCCATGTCCCCAAAGCCCTGGGAGACAAAGCCACTCACCTGGGAACTGATAGCCATAGCTAGGAGCAAATCCAGGGTAGCCGCGGCCATAGGTTGCCACAAAGTTGGGGTAGCCTTGAACACAGAGAGAAAGACCACGTCGGTTAGTGCAGCTGCTTCAGGTTGGGGGAGCCCGAGGGAGGGCGGGAGTGAGACACAGTCTGAGTTATTTTCCTCCACAAAATTACTTGTCTCCCGTGGGGGTCTTTACCCAGGGCCTGGGTCACCCCTCGCCCGTGGCTGGGGCACTGCTGTCAGCCTGCTGGTGATTAGCCCGTATTTGGGCCGAGAGACCCCCCCCAAAGCCCACGCACTTTCTTGAACCTGCAGAGTAAATGCCACAGGTTAGCCCCAGACCCTCGGCCCGCGCCGGGCGCTGACATTTGCAGAGCTTACCCCGTATGTACTTTACCTTAAGGCTATTGACAGTAGGAGATTAAAGTCCTTCGCCAGCACCATGGACAGAGCATAAGGAACGCGGGGTGGGGTCACAGTCTAGGGGCAAAACTCGGGGCTGACTCTGTGCCTCTGGAAAAACACTGGGCCCAGTGAGCCATGGCCCGGGGGACGCAGGGACCAAGCCACGTCCAAGCAGGGACACTCCACCGTGTCTTCCCAAGGCCCTGGGAGAACAGGGAGGGCCTGGCTGTACTAAATGTGCACCACCAGCATGAACCCAAAGCCTCGACAGGCATTTCCCAGCAAGCATGCTCCTTCCAGGCACCCGTCTCAGCAGATTATGTGGGGCAGCTGGCTAACCGAGGGGTGTCTGTGGAAACCGCTGCTGGACTGGGCATGGGGTGCAGAGGAAAGTACTGGCAAGTTCTGGCGTCCCTGTGGTCGTCTCCGATCAGTTACCAGTTACCAACCCCCCATGAGATGCCACTGCAGCTCCCTACCCTTCGTGGTCCCCACTCAGACCCTCACTGCTCACGTCCCGACTTCTTGAGTTCGGCTGCAAAGAAGGCCGGGGTAGCCTTCTTGGACAGAAATGCCACTGGCCATAGCAGACCCATGGCTGCCCCGTTCCCAGCCTGCCGGGCTCCCTTCGCGTCCCTCCGCTCAATATAGAAGAAACTCAGTCCATTCACGCTCTTAAAATACCACCCTGGCCAGCCTGCCACCTACTTTACCACCATCACCATTGCCAGCCTGACTTCTGCTTTGACCTCTGAGCGGGATGCCTGTGGCTGTTTTCAGCTGCCCTGCACCTGAACCCCCTTTCTCTGTGTTTGAGTCTTGGAGACAGGCCTGCCTCCCATCGTGGAAGCAGAAAGGCCTCCCTCCCGCTCTTGCTGAGTCTGGCAGCTGGGAAGCAGACTGTGAACCTTGGCCGGGCCAGTGCAAGGCTTCTCCAGGTGCCAGCGGGGCAGAGGAGGGCGGACGGTTCAGAATCTATTCTGGCGTCAGCAGCAGAGCCCAGGGTCCATTGGTGGCAACAGTGGCCCCCTAACCAGGTCCTTCCTGGGTTGTCCCTTGGTGGGGCTGTGGCTGACCACCCAGCTCCCCAGTTCCTGCCTGTTTCCCAGCCTTCCTGGCACTTCTGTCCGTTGCCCAAGCCCCTTCCAATAACCTCTTTTACTGTTTATAGCAGCCAGAGTTATTTCTGTTGCCTTGTCACCAAAACGCTAGTAGAAAGCGTTCTGATGGGCGGGTTTAGGACAGTCTCCACGCCCTCCAACCATAAGGCCGATAAGTGGCGGCTTTCCACATGTATCCCTGTGGCTCCATACAGCAACTTAAACACCCTAAACCCAGGCTCTGGGGTCTCATCATCCACTTCCAAGGTGGATTCTCACATGTCACAAGCATTTTCTGACCCTATAGGTGATGGCTGAAAACCAGGATCATTCACTAAATTCCAGCTTGGGTGCAGCATCACGAGTTAGAGTTTGTGGGTTTTCCTGCTGCCTGTTCACAGCGCTTTTATGCTGAAGGGGGTCCAGAAATGGGACCCACCCTCTTTCACTTTCCTCTGCTTGTTGGTGTCACAGCTTTCACCTTGACCAGAAGATCTGTCATCAGACCTAAGACAGAAGTTTGCTGGACTAGACATCAGGAGATGGGTTCCAGCCCTGCCTCTGGCCCAAGGCCATGCCATTGGGGTTCTTCCCTTCCTTCTGGGAGCATGAGTCTTGCCATCTGTAGAAAGCTTTGCGGGTCCCCTGAAGTGCTGATGGGCCCCAATTCTCAACAGAGACCAGCTGTGGCTCCTTTCCCTCGCTTCGGCCAGAGCCTTTCCAAATTTGCCGTCACAGCTCACTGGCCAATTGATCTGTTTACACCCCACAAGGGTCTTGCTACTTGCTCTTTCCGCATGAGTTTATTTCCCAGCACTTGGTGTCTTGCTGACAGAGGGATGCCCAGACCCACCAGGATGACTTGGCAGCTTTGTCCTGACTGCAGAGGAACAGACCCCAGTCAGTCCCTGAGCTCTGGCAGCCAACAGGGAAAGAGAGACAGAGGGACAAAGAATAGGGACAGAGACGGGGACTCGGGTGCCTTAAGTGGACACACACATACTGGCTCCTTCCTTGGTATTTATTTCATGGCTGGCCAGCCCAATTCGCCTCCAAATTAATCACCTGCTATCAAATCAGATCTTTCAGCAATAGACTTCTTACCATTATTTCAACAATACTGATTAATGAATTATATGCAAACAGCCAAATCACTGCTGCCCAAGGGCTTTCCTAGTGAAAAATGACGTCTTTGCCTCTAACTTCAGTGCTGGGGGTCTTAAATATTTTAGTGTTAACGTGACAGCAAAAACCTAAGCCCATGTGTCACCTTCGAGACTCGCTCAGGGTGGGTGGGGTGGAGGGTCGTGGAACGTCCAGTCCCTCCCTGATTCGAGTCACCAGTATGATTCCACTGTATCTGCCTACTTCCTGGCACACTCGCAAGTCTTCACCAGGAATGAGGAAAAGAATGGTCAAGTTCACCCCAGTTTGGGGCCTCACCCCAATCTTCCCGGGCACGTCAAAATTGTCTCCTGTACAGCAAAGATGAGAATTTGGCATCTGCCCGAGTGGGGGATCTTATCTCCACCTCCCATCGGCGAACATCCTCTGGGTTGGGAAGATGAAATCATAAATTTATAATACAACATTACTTCAATTTTCCTCTTCATTTACTGCCGTGCAGCCCAGCTCTGCTCCAGCGGTTCAGAGTGCCAGCCACATGGGGGAAATTGGCTGGCTGCATATCAATAGCACATTACAGCAGACCCATGCGGACGCTCCATCAAGCCACATTACGTTGAGATGACCCAGCCACCGCTTCCATTAGCAGCCGGGCCCCTCCCTCACTGGCCACTGCACAATTTATTTGCTCCAGTACTCTGGATGCCTGATCAAGCCCACGGTAATTATCTCTTGTCAAAAAGGAAAAAAACCAAGCCTTCGGCCTGGATGACCACCTTTCTTGCAGACAGGCTTTCCATTGTGGGAAGAAAAAAAAAAATCAGAAATCAACAAGAGAATTTGTATTTGCCAGTTGGCTCATTTGGGGCACCCCCCTTTTGGGATGCTGGCAGAATTCTCAGAATTGTGGTTCTAGATCTTTGTTCCAACCCTAGAAGATGTCTGCACATGACTCATCCTTTTCCAGGCTCTGTTACTCAGCTACTCAGAGTCACAGAAAACTGCTCCCACCAGGCCCCCAACTTGAAAGAGACAAGAGACAGGGCTGTTTATCCAGGGAGCTGCCAGCGTGTGACACATCTGCTGCGTGGCGTGCAGAGCATTGCCTGGGGCACCACGGTGGCTTCATGAGGTCTGCATACAGAGGCGACACCAAGTGCCAAGGGCCCTTTCCAGGCCATAGTCTACAAGGACGCTGGGCCCCCGGAATCATCTGGAGTTGCAGGGGTTCCTCCAGACCTGTGCTGTCCCATTAAAGTTTAATTTAAATTATATGAAAAGAAAACTTCAGTTCTTCAGCCCCATCTTAAATGCTCAATGGCCACATGTAGCTAGCGGCCACCATCTTGCGCGGTGCAGATATGGGACCTTTCTACCACCGCAGAAAGTTCTAGTGCATATTGTGCTGCTCTAGATGGAAAATGAAAAGCTGAATTTTGAGTTTCCTCTGTTTACTAGAAAACAGCTGAACAAATGGAGACCTCCTTGGGGATGACCTCAACAGATATTGTGGGGAAAGATGAATCCCAGTTGAAATTACAAATGAGTCTAGGCATGCGGCTATACGTTCCAGCCAATCTCCTTCTGATCAGTGAATGCCAGCAGATTAGAGCTCCTCATCCCTTCCAGGCAAAAAAAAAAATTTTTTTTGTCTTTCATTTCCGAGGGGCTTAATGTTGGGGAACACCGGGTCAGGATTTCACAGCGCTGCTAAGAATGCCTCTGGCTTTCTTCAGCCGGTCAGCAATGTCTCTCCACTTCTGGCCCCGCAGGGTGAAGCTTCTCTTCAAAGCCTCAGCAATGAGGTATTTCTCTATCACTGCTACCAAACATGTTAAGCAGTGTGTGCCCAGCGAGGTCAAGATAGTTAGAGGCAGTAGGATTATACGGCTGAGAAGGCCAAGAGGAATCAGATAGATCAACAATAATCATGTTTGCTTTTATTAAGTCCACTTTCATTAAGAAAAACCAAACAGATTCTAGTGCACTGGGTGGGCGAGGCAGCGAACAAAGTCTGAGAGCTGCAAAAATACCTTTCCTAAGGGTCTGAGTTGATTTTGGTTTTGTCTAGCTCAAAGGCAGGGGGACTGACCTAAGGATGACTCCTCCTCTTCTCTCGTACACTTTCTTAAAGGAATTCCCATTGGGCTGATTATTCCACGACTCGGTCAAAGGCTATGAAAGCTAAAACCAAAACAGCTGTAGGTTTCCTCCCAAGAACGTCTGCTGCCACAGCGAGAGAGATCAAGAAAGAATAACTGCAACTGTACGCTCATCAGCCTCCCTTTGATGAGACCTCCCGAAGTATGGAGAAAATCTTAAAGGGTATTTAAAAATTAGTTCCACAGTTTCCAAGTCATTTATAGACCAGTGTGTCTGCTGTCTCACTAGGATGTCTACTCCCTGATATCAGACTTCTTTCTCTGGTGCCTCCTCAGCATCTAGAACAATGCCTGGCACTTAGGAGGTACTCAGTAAATATTTGTTGAATGAATGGATTTAAAAGCTTTAATGGTTTACAGTCTCGCTTCTAAAAATCCCTAACAGTGTTATGTATTTTTCTGCTCTTTCGACAATAAAGGTTTAAATCACTGAAACCTCATCTCATTAACAAACTTAAAAAAAAGTGTTTCTGCGTGAGCCAAGTTCAGTAGCCAAACTGTTGGTGGTGGCAATGGTGGTGATTCTAGGACTGATATGCAGGCCTAGTGCACCACAGAGATGGTGACCCAGGTGACTGATGGAGTCAGGTCAGGCCATCTTGCCAAAGGATTACACTTCATTGGTGACATCACTTTAAGGGAAGAAGCAAGGGCTTCAGTTACAGCACAGCAGATGGTACTCTCCTCGACCAAGAGTCCAGAGGCCCAGGGTGCCAAACTGTGCCAGTGGGTGAAAGACAGGGAAGCCCTGGGAGTTTCTGGTGAGCGCGTCAGAGAAAGCTCGGTGAAGACCCCAGCCTGGCTGGGGAGGCAACAGGCCAACCTGATCGTGAGACTGTGAGTTTGTTCCCTGGGTGGTGGGTCTGAGTCCCCCTTCTGCCTGGACCGCAGGCTGATCTGGTTCCCAACTGGGGACACATTTGGGGACCTCTCAGGAGGCCCCATCTCAGCAGGCATCTAGATGGCCTCAACATAGTAGCCGGGGAATTCAGGAGGGCTGGGAGCTGATGAGGTCTGGAGTCCAGTGCACGGATCTTGTTGGGAGGTAGAAATTCAAAGATAATCCAACTCCCTTGGCTGGGGGTCCAAGGAGGAGGCTGCAGGTGCCATGGCAAAAGTCACACACAGATGCAGGTCTAGCTATGTTCTCGGTCACTGGCAGGAAGGGATCCCAAGTGTCAGGGTGTTGGATACCTACTTGGGTGGTAATTTGCCCGGGGCTCCCCAGTACCTTACTAATAACAGCTCCCAGTTTGAGTATATATTACTGTATTTTGTTGATTAGAAGACACAATTTTTTTTTTTTTCACATCTTAACATCCTGAAAGTGGGATCCATCTCACAATGTGGTTTAGTTAACAGTATATATTTTTTCTTTCTGGATGGTACACAAGGTGCATTCCACCACCCATGGCAGCTTGAACTTGACAAAATACAGCACTGGTTGGGCACGATACGGCTTCATTTATCCTCAACAATCCCATGAAGTGAGGGTTCCCATATCCCTATGGATGGGGTAACTGAAGGACAGAGAAGACTGTCCCTCTGAAGTCACACAGCCGACCAGACAAGAAGTCCAGATCTCCTGATTCTGCAGTCCTGAGCCGTTTCCTGTGGTCCACACAGCCCGCCTTGGTGGAAGCCAGACCCACACCATCAATTCCACCCAAGAGCTCTCTGCTTGCTTGGGGGTGGAGGAGAGCCTCGGTGACCTGAGGGGGCCTGCCTGGGGCATAGGGGTTTCTCCTGGTGGCAGCCTCAACCAGAGCTACGTGGGCAAAAGGCCAAACCCTTAAGTAGCAAGGGTATGGGGGATGGGTATGAACTGGGGGATGGGTATGAACTGGGGGGAGCCTATGACTCAAGAACTAGACTCAAGAACTATAGACTCAACCACAATGACATTTTAAACCAGCTATTACTACCTCTTTACTGCAGCTCAGGTAAGTCATAACCTGAAACATGAGAGAACAAAGTTGGGGAAGATGAGTGAGCACCTGGCATCCATCACATTTCCATCCCTCAGAGAGCAGGAACCAATCAGATGGCATCTGGAGAAGCACAGGGACCATGTGGGTCTGCCCACCACCAACTGTGGTCCAAGCCACTCGGCCCACCACCTCTCCTCATACACGCGCTGCCTGGACCTGCCCAGCAGCAGCCTTGATGGCCCTCGGGGCTCCACACTAGGACCCTTGCATTCCAAGCTATTTCTTCTGTCTGCATGGCCCTTGGCTTGCTCATCCTTCTCATCCTAGCTGAGATGTCACCTCCACAGGGAGGTGTTCCCTGATTCCTCCAACTAGTTTCCATTCCTCATTATGTGCCCATAAAGCACCTCACAACTCTCTCTATTATGAGTAATAACGTATCCGTGTGATGAGCTGTTAAATGTCACCTCTCTCACTAGACCACAAGCTCCATGAGGGCAGGGACCACATCTGCCTTGTTAGGCACTGTCTCCCAGTGCTGGCCCTGGGCCAGGAACGCAGTAGGTGCTCAAGGACTATCTGCTGTTGAACGCCTCCTGCGGTCAACAAGGCACCTGCCTGGGCTCCCATTATGAAACCATTGGTCTGTGGAGCACCGAGCCCTTGCTTGGCATCTGGGGAGAATACAGCTGCCGCACCTTTGCTCTTTGGCAACTGACATGAGTGAGCTGGCTTTGCTCTACACCTCTGCTTCCCCAGGAAGAAAACCTCCCCCAGGCAAGCAGAGAAAACCATGGGGTACATGATACCTCACATAAAGGGTATCAAGTGAGAGGCAGAAGGGTGGGGGCACTTCCTGAAGATCTGGATCCTAAAAATCTCCCCATTTGATGCCCTAGGTACTTTATACTCATCATTTGAAATTCAAGACTCTGAAAGCCAGCAGGCAGTAATGGGCTCAACTCTTTTAAGATTTCATTTTAAAATTTGGAAATATTAATCCATTTGGGGTTTCTTTTGGTATATAACATAAGGTAAAGGCCACATACAAATTATTTTTAGAGCAAGAGCTACACAAGTGTCTTACAGTCAACCAGGAAATAATTCTCATTGATTTTTTAAAATTAATTTCTTTATAATAATTAAACTCATACAAGGAAACACATTTAGTTTAGGCTCCTTAACTTTTTCTATCAACAGGTGCCTTCCTATATGCCACACTATTTTAATTACTGTAGTTTTGGACTATGTTCTGATATTTGGTCAAACTCTCTTTTCTCTCATTTCTCTTTTTAAAAATTTTTCTTATTTATTCTCATGTGTTTCTTCTTCCAGATAAGTGTTAGAATCATTTGGTCAATTTTTAAAGAATTACAATAGGAATTTTCCTTGAAATGCTGTTAAAGCTAAAAAATTAGCTTTAACATCTTAGCCATTTTGAGAATTCTCATGGCATCCTTTTCCATTTTTTAAAGTTCCTCAAAATAACTTTACCTGCCTTGTTACTTCCTCAGACAAATAGATACAATTCTTTTAAAGATCTAAATTCTAAAGCCAAGAAAAGTTTTATAAATTTAAAACTGAGCCAAGAATGATTTAAACAGCAGCAAATCTGAAAATACATAAAGAGCTTATCAAACAATATAGAAGAGGGACTCTTAGCCAAACCAAATGAAACCCATTAAAACTAGACAGACCGTGTGCCTGAATGGAATTTTACCATTAACTACCATTTATCCCATTTAATTAGTATTTTCCCGACACACAATAACTTGCACTAAAATACCGTTCTCTCGCCTTGAAATTTCTAATTATTGTTGCGACCCACACCATTATGCTTCTCCACTGCTTTCTCCATCTTTCATGCCATTTAAGCGGCACGATTTTCAATTATCTATGCAGGACGGACAGAGATACCTTTAAGGAAGGGGCATAATATGCAACTCAATTTCTCTAAAAGCCAGGAGAGATCATTTTTCATCAGAACAAACATACTTTGTCTTTCATCATTTTTTTTTTTGGCAAATAAAGAAAAAACAGGTTATTTAAGACATCCATTTAAACACAAATTTTGATATCCCAAGAGAAAAATGTTAAGTCACTTAAACAGACAGGATTATCGCCCACCATTACCACATCCCCTCCTCTCCCAAGTTTTAGAAAATGTAGCCTCGGCCCACATAAGTTAAGCCAGCCAGGAGTCCATAGGTCTTTAAGAACTCCCAGTCAGCAGAGAGGGCTGAAGCAAAGAGAGTAACATTTCCGCCTTTTAAAAAAGGGAGTGGAAAGGGGAAAAAATAGCATCAAGTACCTTCTATGAGCCAGGCATGAGACAAGATGCCTATCTATCTATCTATCTATCTATCTATCTATCTATCTCTGCTAATTTAATGGTCACAACTGTCCTGTAAGAGGGATTATCACCCTCATATACAAATGGGGAAGCTGAGTCTCAGACAGGTAAAGCAGTTTGCCCAACTGGAAGGTGACCCAGTCCCCAGGGTCCAGCCCAGACTCACCCAGCATCCCCATGCCAAGCATGAAAGCATCCATGGTATAAGGCAGTCCCCGGGCCCGGCCTCTTGTCCCAGGTGGGAACATGACTTCCTTCGGCTGAGCCTTCTTACATTCTACCTGTTAAACAGAAAGGCGAACAAATGAGATGCAAATGAATTCCATGTAAATGTCAAATGCAGAACTGATCTGGTTACCAGCTAAGTTATTTTTAGCCTTGCTCCTTACTCACTGTAAAAATAGTCGTGCCGAGTAAATGGCCTGCAAAATAAATATTGAAGAAAACACACCACTTGTGCAAATCCTGCAAAAACCTACAAGGATGAGATTGGGTTTGGAGGAGCGGCAAGGACATCGGCTGAAGACGCACAGGTGTGGGCTGGAGCTCAAACTGAAACCTGCACAGAAGGCTTGAGAAGGCCGGCGATGGCTGTTGGATGCGTCTGTGAATAATAACAGCAATAGTAATAATCCGTCATTATCGTTCAGCCCTTTACATGTTTACACATTCCTCTCAGGCTCCATCAGGTCAGTGACTCTTCATAGCAGGCCACTTGATCCTGTCTCATTAAACAGACAGGCCAGTTAGTCTTAGCTCCATTTCACAGATGAGAAAACTAAGCATCAGAAGGCTTGTGTAACAAGCTCTAAGCCATATCCCAGCAGGTGCAGGCCCGGAAGCTGGATTTTTAAAATTTCTAGGTCAGCGATGCCACCATCTCCATAAAACCTGCCCCAGCACACTCCCGAGGGAAGTAATGAGATTAAACACGGATTACCGGTTTCTCACTTTGCAGCTATGTCTTCAAGTGGTTGCTAATCTTTCCTTTCTGTTTCCCCCTCTGCCTCCAAAATTTCCTAATCCTATTCTGCTCACCTCCAGAAGTCATTTACTTAACAACCTTAATGATAGGTAATACAAACCCTAAGAAGTAAGTAAAACTGCTGCCTGTTGAAGTTCCTACACTGTTATTACTAGTGTTGCTTAGGCCCTTGATCAGCGCTTACTTGCTTTTAGTTTACAGATAGACTTAACAAGCCTTGTTAGCCAGTAATCAATCCCATTGCTGATGAAGATGGGATGTTGTAGAGCAAGGCAGGAGTGCTTAAAGCTGCCGGAACTAACAGCATGGCAGCCTGATAGTGATGGGGAAAAGACAAGAATCAGGTACCTTATTTTAAAAAGCAGTCTGGGGCCATATAGTATAGGAGCCAAAACTTCACATAGCTCAACAGCTGCTGAGGGGCACTATCACACATTAAATTACTATGTGCTCACGGCATGTCTGAGAGATGAAGAAAAAGTTAAATTGCGTGCAATGTACTTTGTTTTAAAAAGGACCTACACGGGTTATCCATTACGGAGATATTCTCATTCCAAATACTTCAACTAAAAAATATTTTAGTGCTTAAGGCTAGGGGGGAAGCTTTAATTACCTAAAATATTAACTCCTCTTTCTTCAAAGATGCCGGATAATAAGTATTTACTGTTGCTCTTTTTTTTTTTTTTTTTTTTCCTGCAGTATGCGGGCTTCTCACTGTTGTGGCCTCTCCCATTGTGGAGCACAGGCTCCGGACGCGCAGGCTCAGCGGCCATGGCTCACGGGCCCAGCCGCTCCGCGGCATATGGGATCTTCCCGGACCGGGGCACGAACCCGCGTCCCCTGCATCGGCAGGCGGACTCTCAACCACTGCGCCACCAGGGAAGCCCCTACTGTTGCTCTTTAAAGAATGATAACCACGCATGCTTTAAAAAAATGGGCAAAATGGTTCAACATTCATGACTGATATGTTTAATACAAAGAGTTTTTATAGAGTAAAAAGAAAGAGATGAGCATCTCCACAGAGAAATGGGTAAAGCACTCAAACAGGCAATTCAAAAATGGCTAATAAAGAAGCATACATCCCCCCAAATGTGTGCTTTTTGAAACAGCAAAAGCCATAAATGTATACACTTCCTGCAACCGAGAAATCCTACTTACAGGGATTTATCCTGCAGGGATGAGGCTGTTCACCACAAGCATTAATTATAATTTTTTTTTTTAATAAAGGAAATGTCCTAAATGTCTAAGAACAGGGAGTTAGGCCGAGTTTGGTTCATCCAAGCTGATTGAAAGCTACACAGCTACGGAGAAGCAGGCTGATAACAACATACGCGGGTATTGGGAAACCCTCAGTCCCGGGCAAACCGGGACGGCTGGTCACCCTAGCTGCAAGAGGTGGGGAAAAAATCAAATTACAATACCTTTGGAAAATAAACAAGTGTATATATCATACGGGGAAAAGTACTAAAAAATTACGCCAAAGTTGTCTTAGTTTGCTCTTTACTTCCATTGTGCATTCTATTGTTGCTGTTTATTCCTCCAATTTTTTTGCTTCGAGCATTACTGTGGCAAGCGAGGCGGGGTGATTCACAAGAAATAAATTCGTCAGAATTGGGTCTTTTCGATTTCTCTCATAAGCCCAGAGCTGACATTGTGCTCCCGGACTCCAGATCCCATCCCTGGGACTCAGAAGCAGGCTGAGAAGCCTCATTTGCAAGAGGCTGCCTGAGCCTGGGGAGATGGGTGTGCTCTGCAGAGGCAGACAGATAATTACCTAACGCCAACACCGGGATCTGGAATAATACGCTAACCAGCTCACTTCCTAATAGCCCTATCGGTGACAATCTACTGCATTGTCTTATGAAAACCTGCTGCCTGTTCCTAGGCAACCTGATCAACGAAAATTTCAGGTTTATACAATTTTCATTTAGGAAACATAAAGGTTAACTGACTGTAATGGGAGTATTTTAAACAAACCCACCTCCTCTTCCTCTCACAGAACAGGGCTGGCAGCTCTGTTGAATTCTGCTCTGTCTGGGCTGGCGATGTTTCGGGCAGCACCGGCTGCGTGGGTTCTGTCAACCCCTCGCCCTGTCGACGGTGAGTGCTCCCGGAGGCCAGGGGCCGTGGCACACGCTCTCTCTGGGGGACCCCGCACGTCCCGGGCACTTGAGTGACAGGCAAAGGCAGCAGTCACACTAGGGTGCCTGGCCTGGCCTGGCCGGCACGGAAGCCTTCTCGAAAGATTTCTCAGGACCAGGAGGCCTGCCCCCGGCCCTCACTACCTTTGATGATCTCATATGAAGAAAGCACACAGAAGGGAAAAGAGGCATAGCTCTTCTCCCCCTGGATCCTGAGTCCTTGCAGTGGGCCTGGGGCTTGCTGAGCATGAAACTCTGTCCTTCGCCCATCAGACTGTGAGTTCTCAGGGCAGGGATCAGCATCTGCCTCTACTTCCTGGTCCCTCAGTGAGGTTCCATACATTGCACGGATTGACCTACATGCTCCTTCAGGGAGACCCGGTCTGCTTGATGCCATGGTGCTGAGGAACGCGACGTGCCCAGCAAGCGCTGGGCAGCGGGGGTGCAGAGACACACAAGGCAGGGCCCCATCCAAGGGCCGTCAGTCTATGAAAAGAACAGGTCCTGACTGCCTTGTTCTCCTAACATTAAGGCAAATATTCATCTGTCAACCTGTCCCTTGTCACTTCCAGGCCCGGCAGCCTCTGGCACCTCTTGAGCGAGCCTACATTTGAGTAATCCCCATCCCCGCTCTCCTCCCACTGGGCCCTGGGCAAACCAGAGAACTTGGCAGGAGCACCAGAGTTACAGTCAGAGCCAGAACTCGGGGAACCAGTCCATCTCCGCAGCTCCACACACTCAGTCATCCGGCCACACGCTGTCCCAGTTTTCTACTGCTGTGCAACAAACTCCCCCAAACTTGGTGGCTCTGAGCAATAATTTATCACGCTTCCTGGTGGCTCTGAGTGCGGAGTGGGCCCAGCGGGGCTCTTGCTCGTGGTCGCTCATGTAGCTGTGGTCAGATGATGGCTGGGGCTGGAGCCAGAGGAAGCCTGCCTCGGAGGAGAGCCAAGATGCCTTCTTCCCTCCCACGGCGGGCAGCGGATGCTGCTTTGGCTAAGACTGTTCATTGCGGCTTCTCCGTGGCACTCGGTCTTCTCCCAGCGTGGTGGCTGAGTCCCGAGAGGGAGTGTCCCAAGCATGAGCATCCCAAGGGACCGAGGCTGAAGCCACCCAGCTTCTTAACTCAGCCTTGGGAGTCACACTGTTTCTTCCATCACCTTCTAGCGGTTACACTGGGCTAGCCTGGATTTGGTGTAGGAGGGGGACACTCTCAAGGACATGAATGCGGGGAGGCCTAGGTGACAGGGGCCATCTCTGGAGACTATCGCATGAGATCAATGGAGAGCAGTGAACAGACAGGACAGCGGGACCCTTGGTGACGGGCTTGCTGGGGGCTGCCTTCACCATGGGGCACAAGGCAGGGCACTGAGGCTCCCTTCCCAGGGCAGCCCCAGAGACACTTATCTGGCTCCCCAGGTAAAGAGAAGCAAAATAGGAGTGGTTCTCCTGGTGGTCAGATCTGCTACTCCAGCTCTTTCAGCACCGTCCCTTTTATGGTTAGACCCCCTCATTTATGGTATATGCTCCCCACCACCCACACCCAAAGCGCTCACTCTCAGGCAGCCCTGGTGGGGGAGGAGTCTGAGGGAGAAACATCTCCGAGGCTTGGGTCTCAGGTGTCCTCAATCAACAGCTCAGACCTCACCTCTGCAGCTTCTCACCGCGGCCGCCATCAATACTGTTGCAAATGGCAGCTGGAGAAAGTCATCTGGGTGGAGGGACAGAAGATGGAGTGGGAGTTCCAATGGGATCTGTGCTCGTAAGAAGCCTCACAGGCCGCTTGTGACCAACTGCTCACACCAGGAAGATGAGGTCTCCATTTTCAAGCTTCACGGCTGGCAAAGCCACAGAGTAACCCCACACCGGGGTCCAAATGCCAAGACATGCCAAGCCCCCAAAGCGAGAGGGATTTGCTTTAAAATTCCAATCTCCAAATATGCTGCTTTGCTTGGCAAACTGGCCTTGGAGGAGAGGGTGTGGCTTCCCCGTAGCCCATGCAGTGATGGGCTCTGAAGGATGACCCGGCTGAACCCTCTTCAACGACAGAACTTCTAGGCTGGTGGCTGTCCCTCCAGAGGGTGACTCGGAGGCTACTGTGAGGGTGACGTGTGGTCTCTAGCCCTCTGTGCAGGCGGCTCGTTGGTGTGGGATGCCTCCGCCCATCTGGGTCCAAAGCAACTCAGCGAGGAGGTCTGTTTCTAACTTTATATTTAGAAAGAATTTCAATAGGACAGCACAAAGGACACTGCACACCCCTTATCAGAGTCACCTGTTGTGAACATTGTGTGGCTTCTGCTTTATCATTTGCACACCCTTCGTCTCCGTCTATAACCATGTATTTTGCCCTGAACCATCTGAGAGGGGGCTGCATACATTACGGTTTGCGTTTCCTAAACATAAAGATACTTTCTTACATGAGCACAGTACAGTTAGCAATCTCAGGACCTTTAGCATCTATAAAATACTTGTATCTAATCTGCCTTCTGTACTCCTATTTTGCCAGTTCACCCAATGATCCCTTTCAGAGCAGTATGCCCACCTTGTAGAACTGGAAGCTGAGGCCCACGGACACCATACATGGTGCCTGTGGCTTCAGAACCAGTCTATGTCTGGTGGGGCTGGGTTTGAACCCAGGTCGGCCTGGTGTCACGGCCCAACCAAGGCAGTGGGCCCCGTGCCACCCCCTCTCTAGGGGGGCGATGCTTGGCATTGGCTTTGGAGAAGGCGCTGGGACTTCAGTGGGAACAGCTTCCCCGCAGCTACTCTGAGTGGCCGCTCTTGCCCAGCTGGCCCGCAGCCCTTGCTCAGGCAAGCTCCCTGCCGGGCACCTTTTGGAAGAGGCTGGCAGTCTGAGAAGGATGCCACGGTCTGGGAAGTGAAAAGGCTTTTGTTCTTCCTTGGTCTCTACACAAACGGCCCTGGTCAGCACGTGTCCCAGGGCCAAGAGGGAAGCCTGGTCCGGCCTCAGTCTGGCGGAACACAAGCCCCGCAGCCGTGGCCTTGATTTACCACCCAGAACAAGGAAGATCTGTGTGGCCTGAAGAAGCCAGCGTTTGCAGCTTCACTTCTTGCCCCAAACAGGTCATGTTAGAACCATTTACTCCTCTAGGGAGAGAGGGGCCTATTTCAAAGGATAAAATAGATCTCAAAGAGATCAACCTGGACCATGTGGCTGGCAGGAGGGGAGGGGACAGCTGTAGGTCAGGCCTCTCGGGGTGGGCGAGCGCTCGGGGGGCGGGGGATGGCTTGTGGCTTCTGCTGTGGGCACCATCCTTCTGCGGAGCTGCCCGAAAGACACAGACACCTGACCACCGGCATCTCCTCTGACTCAAGCTGCACCCCCTCCCCAGCCAGGTCCCGGTGGGCTCCAGGCCAGTAAGGCCTCTCTGAAGCCCCAAGATGACCATCTCCTGCAGCCCCCAGGCTCCGAGCGGAAGGGCGATGACACTCAGGTATAAAGATTCTGGGGCCCTGCCCCGAGCCAGCAGCTCCCCAGGCTCTCCAGTGAGGCAGGCGGGGTGAGCTGCACCCCAGAAACCACACACAGCCCCCGACTGTGGTGTTCCCCATCACAGCCTTTCTTCCTCCTGCCTGCTGCTCTCTCTTGCCCTCTTTGCCAATCACAAGCCTTTCTGGAGACTCCAGGAGGGTGGACCCTTCACGGGGCTCTTGCCCTCAAGGATCCTGCAGAGCAAGACAAAGCCTAGGCAAGCTCCTCGGGGAGGAACTGAGTCTACTGTCCCGCCCCGTGCATGGTGCCCAGAGTCGGCCTCAAGAGCACGGCAGCTACAGAATGTGCTAGAGAACGTGCAGCAGCTACAAACAAAGATGAGGGCCCTTGTCCCACCATCACTCAGAGTTTCAGGACGGCAGCTGGGTGAACACCTGGCCTGAGACACCATCACGCCAGGGGCAGCAACCACACCCTGGAAATCCTGGCAGCCGCCCTGGGAAGACCCAGTCCTTGACTCCAGCGGGAAAGGGCATCCAGCCATCTGGCCATCCCTGCGCCTCCCCAGTGCCAGCTCTTGTGCCCTATGCCAACGCGGAGAGGACCCTCAGCCAGGCAAGACCGGCAAGTGAGGGGAAGGGAGGTCCGTGTCCCTTCCCTGCCTTCCTCCCTTCCCCAGACATCTCCATCAGACACTGTCCTTGTAGACAGGGAGCAGCGTGTGGCCAAGCACCAGAAGACCCACTTGTATGGATAAGTTGTCTTGTTCCAATGCCAAGGGGTCCTCACAGATAGGGGACCCACCCCCGCCATGGAGTCTAAGGAAGAGGGGGTTACTGTGCAAACCGAAAGGGAAATGCCAGCCTGGGAAGTGAAGGAGGCCAGCAGAAACATCTACCTTCAAAGGACACACGCTCGATCTAAGTGGCCCAGACCCATTCGTGACAAGCACTGAGAGCCCCACCGGCCATAGAATCTTGACTCCCCCCTCTCTGGTTAGCAGAATTACTCTGGAGAAGAAGGAACATATTGTTTATTGAGCACTCCCCAAATGCAAGGCATAGTCATGACATCCTCGTGTGTGTCTATGTCTCTGTGTATACATTTATTACATAACGTAGAATATATGTCATGACACATACCTGTAATGCACATAAAGCACAGTGCCTGGCACACAGAAGTCCTCCAAGAATGCCCTGTGCTCTCAACACCCTCACTAATCGACTCCCCGTTTCCTCCGTGAGTTGGCCTGACTCACCCCATGGTTAGAGTAGAAAAGGAAACTGAGGCTTCGAAGAAGGATTTGTCCAAGGTCACAAAGCCAGATACCAGATAATAACAAAGCTAGGATTCAATCCTAGGTCCTCCAATTCAAAACCCCTGTCCCCACCTCTCGGCCTCTGGCCAGCCCTTCCCTATCTCCCTCTATCCACCCGTCAAGGCCCATTCGGAACTTGTTCCTCCCACAAGGCCATCCCCGATCCTAGTTCCAGAATTAATTTCCCCACCACTTCCGGGACTAATTTCATCCAGTTTCCTCTGCTCAGTATTTTATTAAAATCAGCGACGGCGAAGTGAAAACAGTCATAAACCAATACCATTAGCACCTCCTATTCAGCAGGCAGGGCTGGGTGGGGACACAGATGAATTCAGGATGTCACTCAGAGTCTGGGCAAGGAGTGGAGAGGAGCTGGTCCCTAACCCTGTCCGGAGACACGTGCCCAGTGTCCACCGCAGCCTCCAAGGGGTGCCCAGATCCAAGGGGACCTTGTCCTGCAGCCTAGCCTAGAGGCTAAGGTCCCTGGTTTCGTCTCTGCTCCACTGCCAGTTCTGAGCTGGGACCAGCTGCCTGACTTCTCTGTGCCTCAATTTTCTCATCTGTATAACAGAGTAACAGCAATGCCCACCCCACGGGGCTGCAGTGAGCTAAGAAATTAAACTAGCTAATCCTGTAAGTGCTCACGCTGGATAAAGCTAGCTGGGTCACACCTGACTGTCCTCCACATGGAGCCTAGGTGCGAGCCTTTCAAGGTGATAAAGCTAGTTCACATCTACGCTTAAAACGTAAATCCCAAAGCCTGGGGAGCACAGCGGAAGGGAGAAAGTGGCCGCCGCCCCGCAGGCTGGGAGATCTGGCCTGCCGCCACTAACTTTCTCCCTGACCTCCCCAACCTGCTGGCCGGATAGGCCCGTCTTCCTGCTTTCATCAGCAAGGTGTGCTGAGGGAGCTTCCCAGGCTGCACTATTTGGGGAAAAAGCTGATGGTGGCAGCAGCAGCTGTTTGTTTTTTTTTTTAATTTCTGGGAACCTGCAAGGGCATTTCAAAGTGGAAAGAAACCTCAGCCTCCAGCAGGGGTCCAAATTCTGCCACAAGCTGGGTGTTTATCCCAGTCTGTGGTGGGCTTTGCCAGAGACCCTGCCCAGGCCTAGTTTCACTTCTCAATTCAAAAGAAAATAAAATAAGAGGGCAGCTTGGGCATCGGCTCACACGTCCCCGGGAAGTCGGGCAGGGCAGGTGAGTGCAGTCAGAGGAAGAACAGGCCCCAGAGAAGGGGAGCAGAGCAGCCTCTTCCAGGCGTCTCCAGGCCCCCTCCCGACCCTGTACCCCCTGGGAGGCAGGGGTAGCACACATGGAAAAGCACAGAGGCCTTCGGCACTGAGATACTGAGAAGGATGCTCCGCTCTCCCCAGCCCCCCTGCAATGACCTCACCAGAGGACAGATGAAGGGCAAACGAGCCACAGAGCTCAGGCAATGGGGAGGCCGCCTCCCTGCAGGCCAAATTACTTCTGCCTAAAGAGCGACAGACATTTACCACCCAACCACCGCAGCCCTCCCCGCTGCCTCCCCACACTTCCCTCAACACAGAGATCCTGCTGCTGGCACAACAGAGCTGGTACAAACAGCTGATACACAAACGGCACGTGTGGATGGGTGCGCACGCGTGCGCGATGGGGGGGTGGGCGGGGAAGGACCTCTCCCTCCCCCACGTAAACACGAGATTCATTTATTAAGTGCCTCTCTGGCGTTTCCTTTTTATTTTTGCCTTCATCCTGCTTGTTTAATGTTACACTTGACATTCTCATTTTATAGATGGCAACAGAAGCAGAATGGATGGCTAAAATTAGCTTACGAGTGAGAATGAGGCTACAAATAGGATGGTGAACACTTAAGCCTAGTTAATTCCACCCACATTACCTCCCCCCCATGCCCCCCACTTTTGGGCTGGCGCCCAACTGAGCTCTCAGGCCTCAGGCTGAGGAGGGGCAGCCGGAGGGAGGGGAAGCATGCTGGGTCACTGGGGCACCCTGCCGGGGTCAGCACCCACCCCAGCCCGGGGCCTCTGCGGACCACCTGACCCAGCACCACAGCCCCGAGTCCAAGAGGCCAACCCAGGACTCTGCTGCTCTCCCGTCCTCCTGCCCCCTCCCACCCAGAAGCCCCCGTTCTGGGGGTTAATCTCCCAACTGTGCCCCAGCTGAAGGTGGCAAGCCTGAGATCCCACCAGGCTTTGACCTTAGAAGTGGGGTTTTTGTAACCTCTCCAAAGGATGATTAAGCGGAAATGTCCGAGTCAGCTTCTCTGGGACCTAGAAAATCCCATCTGCGGGGGCCTCTTCTGCTCTGCTCTGCAGGCTGTGTGCCTTCGCCTCTCCTGCGGGAACCCCCCGCCCCCTGGCCCCCTGGGCCAGAGCATCAAGAGTACCCACACTCACCCCCTCCCGCCCTGGAGACTCAGGTCCCAGACCTGCCCAGGTCTGCACACCTGCGTTTTACTGACGTGTCATCTGTCCAGGACCGCCTTACCTTACGATTACATCTTTGTTCAATATAATGATTCTAAGAATAATGAGAGTGATGATGATGATAATGATAGTAAGAAGACTTATCACTCTGATAGAGTGTGCTACAGTCTGGTAAAACCCTTCACAAGTCCTAGTTCCAGCAGTCTCTATGGTAGGAGACACATTACCTGTCTTACAGAGAGGAGGGCCGAAGCATAGAAGCCAAGTAACTTGCCCAAGGTCACAAGGAGTAGCAATTAGTGGCTGCATTGTGGGGCATGCGGCGGTGAGGGGTTCGTGGCACCACTGTCGGGAAGGCCTCTTGGATTGACAGCACTCCATTCTGAACGTTCCTTCACTCCCCACCTGCTCAGTGCTTGGAGCCCTCTAAGAATGAAGGCGCTGCTACTTTCTGCAGGCTGCTACCCCAAACCCTCGCGTCTATTTGCTGTCCCCGCCCCCCCCCACCCCCGTTCCCCCGCCAACTAGTAAAATGCTGACTCGATAGTAGTGAACCTCGGTGACCACTTGGCTGAGAGCCTTTCCTTGGGCCCATTGAGATGAGCAGACCGCCTGCTCTGAGCTGTATCAGTTTAGGTCAGGAGTTGGAAACTACGGCCCACAGGCCAAATCCAGTAGCCACTTACTTTCGTAAATAAGGTTTTATTTCAACATAGCCATGCCCATCATTTACACACCATTCGTGGCTGCTTTTTGCCCTTTGATGGCAGAGTCGAGTTGTGACAAAGACGTAAAGCCTTTGAGGCTTAATATATTTACTATCTGGCCCTTTATAAAAAAATTGCTGGTGCCTGGCTTAGGCCAAATGGAGGAAACGCAGTTACTAAGGAGGTTTTCAGGAAGGCCTATTCCTTCAAGGCTACCAGATTATACACCCGACGACAGAGCAGGCCAAGACCTCCCAGGGCCAGAAACTGAACCAGCACTTCCTATAAGCTGCCAAAGGCCGTGGCCATCATCCGTCCCATCTTTCGGAGGAGGAAACAGGTACAGACAGGTGGGGTACTTGCTGGGTCACAAGATAACCAGAGGTGGGTCTGGGATTCAGGCTTGGGCAAGTCCTGGGTGTTTCTAAATGACCCGGCAGGTCCCAACTTGGGGACAAGGACATGCGACGTCACTCAAGGATCCAGCCCATCACCCACTGGATGAGCCTCACCCACCTGCGGTCAACACTCCGAGACCCAAATCAGAGGGGAGGCCCCGACACTGAGAGCTTCCTTGGGAGGAGATCTGGTCTCTGAACACACAGGGAGTGTGCAGTGGATGTGCAGCCAAGAGTCCCAGACTGGCCTGACGATCCCGGGTCAGGCCAGCTCAGCTGGCTCCGTGCTCTACGGGCCTTAGGCCCCTCACTCCCGAGTTCTTTCCTTCTGACGCTGGATGGATGATTTATGACCCAACCCCCCACGTTATCTCATTAGCAGTGATCCTCGCCAGTGCATCCAGACTTCAACGTGCATACAAGTCACTGCGGATTTGTCAAAATACAGATTCTGATTCAGTACATCTGGGGTGGGGCCTGACACTCTGCGTCCCTAACAAGCTTGCCAACTGCTTAGCAATTTTCATAAATCGGATCACCTTAAAGGAACAAGGAAAAGGGCTTTTTAAAGGAATTCTATAGTAATCCTTATAAAAAGCAAGTAAAAACTCATCCTTATATTTACCAGTCAAATCAATCCAGATTTTTCAATGATGAGGTTTGTCTAAGGTGGCAGCAGGGTAGAGTGGGAAGGACCCAGGGCTGGAGCCAGAATGACACAGGTTCAGATCCCTGCCCTGCCCTTAGAGCCACGGACTGTGGAAGCCCCTTCACGGCTCTGAGCTCTACCGTCCCCCTCTCTACAATGGGACAATGACCGCGTGCGGGTAAGCTGCTGGCGCGGTGCCTGGTGACCGCCGATGTCCTGCTGTGGATCACCAGTGCCCCTGCCTGGCCCCTTTCTAAATGTACCCCGAGCCCTCACCCGGTGAGGCGGGCGTCGCCTCCGACTCCTTGGAGATGGGGTCTGAGCCAGGCCTCTGAGGGGCCTGGCAGGTCTCTGGCAATTCCCACCTGCCTCCCTGCCGCACCGGGAGGCCCTGGGGGGCTGCGCTGGTGACTGATCAGGCAAGTGTCCCCGCTGCTTCAATCAGGGCCCGCGGCGGGAGGGACGTGTCATTACTGCACCAGCGCCGGCTCGCTGAGTGTCCGGGGAGGAGCCCCCTCCGGACGGTCACCAGGCGGCCCCGCGTGCGCATACGTGTGTTTACTGTTAAGGAGCCATGTTTGCGCTGCGCTCTGACCGTGCCAGGTCGGAGGACGGGGCTGAATCTCATCGGTCAGGCCCTGAGCTCCGGTGGCAGCCTGCTGCCCCCGTGCCCCTTGCTCACCTGCCTCTGGGGGGTGGGGGAGACGCCTGTGGCCGACAGGGACCCCTCAGAAGCTCAGCCCTTCTTCCCAGCCGGGAATCTGGCCCCGAGCGAGCCTGTGTCCTTTGCCCTTCTCTTAGGAGAACTTGGAACCACCCAAGCCACAGCACGGCTGCCTGGGAGGGGGTGGTCAGTGGCCTTGCAAGGCTGTAGGCCAGGGAGATGACCCTTCAGGTCTCTTTCAGCCTGGAGAACAGGGAACAGCCTACTGGGTACAAATGTGAGCTCTGGACCTTAGCTTTCTGGGCTTGAAATCTGCTGCTGCCACTCGCTGGCCATGTGGCTCTGAGCAAGCTGCTTAACTTCTCTCTCTGCCTCACCTTGCTGATCAGTCAAATGGGGAGGATAATTAGTACCTACATCAGATGTGGGTGATAGGCAAATGACACACATAAAGCAGGCACTCAGCAAAGCACGGAGTTAGATCTCAAAAATACTGGCTATTCGTGGGATCTCGTGCGGGAGCACCAGGTGGGGCTCTCTGCCCATCCGCCTGCCACCGCCGCCACGGAGGCGGCCTCCTTAAGGCCAGGCCTCGACGCTGGCAGCGGGTGTGTCAGTCCCTGCCGTCCCGGCTTCCCCGCTCCTCTGCAGCCAGAAGCATCCGTGCCTGCTGCTGGCTGTCCTGGACGTCAGGGAAGGGCCCTCATTTTAACAAATGTCCAGGAGATTCACCAGCCAAATTAGATGGGAAATGGCTTTGGCAATGATAATGTGCCTCACTGTCACGTGGTCCCTCACCCGATCCTTTATGCGTTACACATTTACTGACACAGGGCCTACTGAGTGCCAGGCACACGAGGACTGGGCTAAGAACCAGAAGAGCTGGATTCGAGTCCTATCTCCGTGACTCACCAGTGAGTCCTCTCCTCTCTGTGAATACGAGAAGATGGTAGCTCCAAGGACTCTGTGGGAACGGAGGGTGGGGGGGTGTCCCCGCAGCTCTCTGTTCCTGCCCAATTCACAGAGAGACTGTGGGGCTTCCGGGAGATCTGTCTTTACAGTTTCGAACCACAGTCCAGTTTACACAACACTCCTACGTACATTCTCACAACCGCCCCTGTTTCTGCTTGGCAGTCTCTGAGTTCTCAGTCTTTCCGATCTCTCATTTGAATTCTGTCCATAGCACAGTTGAAACGCATTTCCCTTTTGTTTGGGCCTCAGAAGTAGAAACCAGTATCACAGAATCCAAAGCCATTCGGGGTTCGGGCTTCTCTACCGATGTGCTTCACATTCCACCCTTCGGAGGAGGAGAGCTTGCCGGAGAAGTCCTTTCACCCGTGGTGATGTGGACCATGGCAAGAGCTAACGTTTATCAAGCCTGACCCTGTGCTTTTGCTGTGGTATCTCCTCCAGGCGCCAGCCACCCCATGAGGTGGTCATCACAGGCCCTGTGACCAGCAGTGACCCGCTGCTGCTCTATCCCAGCACCTCTAAGGTCCCCTTTAGGGCTTGTACCTGGTGGGGGTGGGCTGGGCACCTGCAGTGATGCCTCCGTGGGCTTCTGTGTTCCGGACCACTCCACCCGCAACCCATTCCTCTTACCTACTTCCATTCCGGCTTCTTCTCTTAAAGAACAACTACCAGCCCCAGATTCGAAAGAAAACAGAAACCTCACACTTGGCACACGGTTACCTGCACCTGCCATAGTCGGCCTCCACCTGAGTGGAAAAGAAGGTGACAAGTGTGAAAGACTGGGGACAATGGCTGCAAACCTCTGTGGCTTCAGGCCAGCCCACCGGTTACCCTTCTGGGGCTGAAACTCTCACCTTCTGATTGACCCCCACGTCATCTGGGGATTCGCCTCCCCACTTCCAACCTCAAACAATCGTCTGTACAGTTCACCTGGCAGCCAATACCTCAAGGCCTGTGCTCCTTCACTATCTGGGTGGCCCTGGGGCATATCCCCTGGGCCTCTGTTTCCCCACGGGAACAGTGGGGAGAAGAAAGCCCTTTCCCACTTTGTGTCTCAGGCTCGTCGCCAAGCCAGTCAACAGTGAAGGGCCGCACATATGCATTTGTGGCAGCACAGCGAGGCCCCTTGCCAGTCTACACCGGACTTTCCCGATGAACCGTTACGTGAAGTCCTGCCAGGATAGGCATGGAGGCTGCCAGCGCCCTGGGCTGCCCCCTCCACTCCCCGCTGCCCAGGCAGCCCTCAGTGGAGTCCGTCAATAGCTGGCCTGGCTAGGAGAGACAAGGTCTCCGGGCACTGGAAGCAGGTTTCCTTTTTAAGCCTCCTGTCTCTCTAGACCTGGGTTATTCCTACACACTTATCTCCCCTGTACCATTTTAATGCCTGGAGCTGACGCCTCCATACCACAGAACGCAAAGAAATAGTATTTTCATTTCAGATGCAGATGATGGCTAGGAACAATAGGAACAATATTATTTTAGTGCCCTGGGAAAAAATTAGCAAGTCAAATATTGAATCAGGCCTGTAGCACCACAAGCTAAGCAGATTGCTTTGATCTTATCCATGCTAAAAGCTCTATTACTTAATTTAAAGTCAGTGAACACATATCGGACCAATATACAACGCGTATCTGAATGCATGTTTCAGAAGCAAAGGTATGTTTTGACTAAAGGAAGAAAATATCAAAGTTACAGCTGCAAGTGAACACAAATTTGCCCTCCCTCTTCTCTTGGGGCTGGAGGTTCTGCTGGCCAACCAAAATGTTTTGGTTCTCAAGGACCTGCTTATGGCTCCAGAAACACCTGCTGAACTCCCATTTTTTCTGGAACCAACAAGGAAGGGGTTTCTCACCCACCTACTCCATTTGAAGAAGGGAGTTTGAGACTTCAAGCCGGCATGCATGAGCTGCACATGGTATGGCGCCCTCTGGTGGCCATTCCTCTGGGAGGCCTGCTGGCCCCCCTAAACTTCACTGATCCAACCCCCTCCCTGTTGAGGGTGCCCTGCCCGGAAAAGGGACTTTAAAGGGCCAAAAGGAGGCCAAAGCGGCTAATCATGAGGGTAAAACTATCTAGCTGATCGGAAGGGAAGAACGTTAATTACCCAGCAGGGCCCAGAGAGAGAGAGAATCTTATGCATGAAGATGAAACTTCATATATAAGAGAGACCCCCTCAAAAGCCAATCTAAACAGCAAATGCATACCCTAAGCCAGGGGTCAGCAAATTACAACCTGCAGGTCAAATCTGCCCCCCCCCCCGCCCCCACTCCCCCTTTTGTAGAGCCCAAGAGTTAGGAATGATTTTTTACATTTTTAAATGGCAATCAATCAATCAATAAAAATTTGTGACATGTGAAAACTACATGAGATTTCAATTTCAGTGTCCCTAAACAAAGCTTTATCGAAACACAGCCCTGCTTATCCATGTATATATTGTGTGTGGAGGTTTTGTAGCTGGACAGTCAGTTGTATGGCCGGCAAAGCTGAAAATATATCCTATTTGGCCCTTTACAGAAAAAGCTTGTCAACTCCTGCCATTCACAGAGCTGAACTGTTAGTCTGGCCCCTACGTACGCCCACCCTGCTCACCTAGCATGACCATAGGCTGCAGCAGTCTGCAGGACAAGGGGTGTACATGGGGGAAGGGAGGCATCATCACATTTCAGCGCAACCCCTACCAACTTACCATTTTATTATTGATTTCATGGAAATGAATCTCACAGACTTTCTCCACAACGTCTTCATTCTCAAAAGTGACAAAGCCAAACCCTAAAGGAAAAAGGAGGGGAGAAAGACAGAGAGGAGAGGTGAGTTCAGTTCCCTTTGGCCCGCACGTCTTTCTTTGATGTCCTGTGGTGGTGACGGGTTCCTGGGCTGAAGGCAGATGGATTCCTGGGAAGGGCCTCCAGCTTGAGGAAACGATTTCTAATTTGTACAGAGCACCCTTCCAACAGTGAGGAAAAGTTAATGATTTCACCCCCCAGGCGGCAGCCGCATGTGGTTTACATTTGCCCGGAAGCAAACAAGAAATTTACTTGTCTGTTATTTACAAGGGTCAGAGCCTGCGGCTCACGGCAGGACGCAGGCGGGTGGGGGACGACCACGGCGGATCACCGCGGGGCCACACTTGCCCTTTCCGCGATTGAATGGCCAGCCCTTGGGTCGGCCTCCAGACGGAGGCGGTTATTTGTCCTTTTCTTCCTGAATTACTTCCTCTAATACCTCATCAGGACATCCTGAGGCCTGGAAGAAACTATTAAAAGTTTCAGGCCTCTGTTCTGCGTAGGCATCCTTTTTCTACTGCTGCTTCAAAAGCGCTGCGGATTTGGGGCAGTTTAAGACTGTTTGATGCCTGCTGTCAGCCCGTCAGCTATGCACTGTATTTACTCGGCTGGAGACCGGCTTTGCTAGACAAGCTGCACTGAAGAATTTTGGCAGGCGCCCGCTGCTCAGCATCCTGAGTGCCTCTCGCTACCCTCCTGCCCCCCGCTTTTTTCTCCTCCCGCCCCCCACTGGGTTCCAGCACGCTGCCCCATCTGTGACCCCACTCGGTAAGCACCGCTTTGACACACAGACCCACTCACAGGATGGCACCCTGCCTCGGATGAAACAGGATGAAACGCAGCTGCCCTGAACACATGAAGGAGCACAGACACCCTGAGGGGGAGGCAGCAGATCTGGGTTCCAGTTCTGACTTTGCATCGAACTTATGTGTCATCCTGGGAAGCCCCTTCCCCCCTGAGCCTCAAGGTTTGAGACTGGACTCTGGGTCCCCCCTCAGGTCACAACCCAAATCTCTGCTATGGACTGAATGTTTGTGTTCCCTCCGATTCATATATTGAAATCCTACGCTAACGTGATGGTGTTAGGAGGTGGGCCTCTGGGGGGGACATTTAGGTCATGAGGGTGGAGGCCTCTTGAATGGGATTAGTGCCCTTATACAAGACATGAGAGAGCGTGCTTTCTCTGCCCTCTGCCATAGGAGGATACAGTAAAACAGCCGTTTGTAAACCAGGAAGAAGGCCTTCACCAAAAACCTGACCAGGCTGGCACCCTGATCTTGGACTTCAAGCCTCCAGAAATGTGAGAAATTTCTGTTGTTTGTAAGCCTCCCAGTCTATGGTACTTTGTAACAGCAGCTCCGCCGACCAAGATACTATCTTCTGCAAAGATATGAGCCTGACTGAACACAAGTCTGGGCACACCAACCAGGAACACAAAAATCAGAACGGCTCTTTTTGTATTATGATAATTAGTACTTACTGTCAATGAATACAAATACAGATGCTCCCTTTTTAAGCTTTTGTGTCTATTCTGGGCCCCAGAAATCCCAGGTGGGGAGAGAATCTCTCAAGACCTCTTTTCTCCAACCTCCAACTCTACCACCCCCACCTTCTAAGGAACAGCAGGGAATAGGGAGCTGAGGGCACTGCACACCTATATTACAGCTCCTGCAGGATCTAGAAGATTCCTCGGGAAAGGTATGGAAAAGGCCACTCCCTACTCTCAAACAATTTCCAGTAAAACAGCGCTAGGATGACCACAGAATCGGCAATCACGATCCTTATGATGACATGTAATTTATTACCACACACCAAATACCAGGTTGGTATTCCCAGCCTACACAGCCCATGCCCAGCCCACTACAGACATGTGAGGCTGGAGGTCAGACCCGTCGTGAGGGACACACACAAGCGTTCACTGCACAGGGTCAAAGTTGGCAAGTTTCTCCCAGTTTGGTCATGGACAAGCTGGGTCTTTGGACACAATGATATTGCTTAAAATGAGGCCCAACAGGAAACCTTTCCCTAGGTTTATACACCCCCTCTACACCAGGTCCCTGCAGACAGAGCTACAACGCTGACCTTCTCTTTGGCCCTTGGTCCCGTGTGTTACGTGCAGAATGGGATGAGACCACACCCAGAGGCAAGTCTCTGAATGATTTCTCTTTGGGCTTTGCTGTGTTGGCTCCCCAAGCCCCCCTTCAAAGGGGCCTGAAAACCATCGGTTAAACTCTCACCCAGGCTGAAACCCTTGCAGCACATGGAAGGGGACTGGCATTGTTTTGGTTAATCCCCTTTCTGGCCACCCTTCTAGAGCCCAGATCCTAGTAGAAGGGATTAAGATGCAATGCCTTCAAAAGGTCCTCCCTCAAAAGGGAAGGTGAGGTGGCACAGCACAGGATGCAGGAATCTGCTAGCACTGGCTTCAAGGACAACGGCTGGGCTGGGGCCTCATTCTCTCTGGGTCCCCAGGAGGCAGAGAGCCCCTAACACACAGCAGCTGGTGGCTGAGAATGACAGAATGAGCCATTTCTGCTTCTCTAGGGCCTGAGCATCTTGCTAATCTGTGTCACTGCCTCCCCCTCAAGACTGATTGAGCCCTTCGCTGGGCATAAGCCGGCTCCCACCTGTGCCAGGCATCGTGGAGGACCCTGAGATCAACAAGGCAACACCCCTCTTCTCAAGCAATTCGCTCTCTAAAAGGCACAGGTCAGAGGTTCCCAATCAAGAGGAGCATCTCTCCTGTGCAGACCTCACCCCTCCCTCTCGACCCTCATGTCTAGCCTATGGGTAATTCTGGGTCTCCCTTGTCTCTGAAGTTGCCCCTCTGGCCTGAACTCAGACTGACGCAACATGCAAACCCCTAAACGAGCCAGGATGGGCCAGTTCTTAGGTAAGGAGAGAACTCCACTGCTAATTAGGGTGAGGGCAACGGGTTGAACAGTGGCCCCCAAAAGGTATGTCCATGTCCTCACCCCTGGAACCTATGAATGTGACATTATTGGGGAAAAAAGGTTTTTGCAAACATAATTAAGTTCGGAATCTCAAGAAGAGATCATTGTGGATTTAGGGCGGGCCTGCCACCCAATGGCAGGTGTTCTTAAAAGAGAGAGGAGAGGTAGAAGTGAGACATAGAGGGGAGACATACACGTGAAGACGGAGGCGGAGACTGGAGGGACGCAGCCACAAGCCAAGGAATGCCTGGAGCCCCCAGGAGCTGGAAGAGGAACGGCTGTCCCCTAGAACCTGTAGAGGGAGCATGGCCCTGCTGACAGCTTGATTTCAGACTTCTGGCCTCCAGAACTGTGAGAGAATAAATTTCTGTTGCATCAAGCCACTGAGTTGGTGGTAATTTGTTATGGCAGCCACTGCAAACTAAGACAGCAAGGTTGCAGGTTATGGCAGCCTCCACACAGGTGGGCAGGTCCCACAAGATCGCTCCAGCCAGACCAAGCACGTGCTCTGGATGGAAGGCAGGAGAGTGTGGACGAATGAGGCAAACCCATCTGTGCCACCGGGAAAGGGCATGAGTCAGTGCCAGTCAAGGGCATCCCTCCAGGAGCCGGAGGACAGTGGTTTAATGTCACCCAGCTGCTGAGCACGTACTTGACCTGCAACAGCACCCAGGTAAGTCTCGTTACCTGGAGGCCACGGGTTGAGTTCCCCGCCAAGGAAGCTGCTTTTCTGCTGTAGCCCACTCCTCCCTGGTCCACTGTGCGATAACTATCTGAACTCTAGGCCCAACACCACTCAGGACTCACTGTTGCCCCAATTTCCCATTCCCTGCCACTGCTCAGAGATGGGAAGAGATGTGGCAGAGCCGGCAGACAGGAATTAAAATGCAGACTGTTGCACTGGGAAGGGAGGGGGCAGGACTCGCGGCGGTCACTTCAGATCCTGACTCCCTGCTGGTCCCTTCCCTAATCCCACAGGACTCAAAATTCAAATATCACAAAAATGATTTTTCTGATCAAAGGAGAGAGCCTGGATTTGAAGCCTATGTACCACGGATGCATCACAATTCAGCGATGTCAAGACTCATCTGCAGTATTTTAAAGATCTATATCGTTTCAACAGCCTTGTCTGTTTGGCCCAAATAGAGAAAACAAACTTGATTATGTCTAAAATATTTATTCATTCCATTTGGAGAAAGCAAAGAAGCAATGAAACACTTAACTATCAATAAGTTATTCCTGAACGTATAATCATTTTTATGTCACAGATGCATTATCATTTACAATGAATTAGCTACTCAGTGGCGAACAACCCCCCCAAAATCAATTAAACTGAGGAGTGAAGGGCTGAACAAGGAAGTCAGAAATCTGGGAAGGATGCGGTAGAGGGCGGGAAAAATCCTTTTTTCGGCATCAAAGTCTTTTCCTTTTTCTTTTTTTTTTTTTTTTTTGTGGTACGCGGGCCTCCCTCTGTTGTGGCCTCTCCCGTTGCGGAGCACAGGCTCCGGCGCGCAGGCTCAGCGGCCGTGGCTCACGGGCCCAGCCGCTCTGCGGCATGTGGGATCTTCCCAGACCGGGGCGCGAACCCGGTTCCCCTGCATCGGCAGGCGGACGCACAACCACTGCACCACCAGGGAAGCCCCTCTTTTTCATTTTTGAAATTAATTTTTTATTGGGTAAAATATACGTAACATAAAATTTACCACTTTAACCATTTTTAAGTGTACAGGTCAGTGGTATGAAGTACATTCATGATGTTGTGCAACCACTGCCACTATCCATCTCCAGAACTTTTCACCATCCCAGACTCGAACTCTGTACCCTGTAAGCAATAACTCTCCCTTCCTCCCTCTCTCAGCCCCCAGTAACTATTCTACTTTCCGTCTCCAGGAATTCGCCTATTCTAGGTACTTAGTGTACTTGGACTCATACAGTCTTTGTCCTTTTGTGTCTGGTTTATTTCACCATGCATAATGTTTTCAAGGCATCAGGCTTTTGAACAATCTGCCGAATGTACAGATCCTACATGAGGCTCAGGGAGGTTGAGTATTCCTGAGAAGGAGCGGGAAGGACTGATTATTTCCCTCTCATTTTTTTTCCAAAAGAGAGCCTCGCAGAGAATCAGAAATGGAGTCTCATGAAAGCCCATCAAGCAGAAGCATAGCAGACAGGTGGAAGAAACACACAATTATCCTCGCTCAAAAGCAAGGACCAGGTAATGAGCTGTGTGCCTTACTCCTAAGGCACACACTCCCTTCACCTCTCTGGGCTTCACAGAAGCAGGCAGAACCGGGTGGGGTGCATGGGGGGGGTCCTGCTCTTGTCCCCACCAAGGCAAGGACTTTGATGCACAGTGTCTACGGGGGCTCCAGCTCCACGTGGGCCCTTTGGGGGTGCCCCTGTGAACACCCCTGCCCGGTGTCTCATCTCCCTTGGTCCTAAGGAGGTGCCCCCCCGCCCCCGGAGCCAGAAAACACCTCCCTAGGCATTTAAAGTCACGAACCGCCATCCAGTACGGAGAGGAGCCCTAGGGGCTGAAAATGGGGGCGGGGGAGGGGGAGTGTCAAAGGGCCAAAACTTGGGGGACAACAGGCTAGAAACCCTCTCAACTTGTCATCAGCAAAATGTCACCTGCCTGGCCTCTCACAAAGTCCCCACCTGAACTGCAACCGCGCTTCTGAGGGGCCCCAGGAGTCAACAAAACTGGGACAAAGAAGGTGGTGGGAAGGTTAACCCCAAACAAAAAGGGATTTAAAAACGGATATAAATAGGGTAGCGGTTGACAGAGAGCATTTAAAAATTCTACAGCATTCTCCTGAATGAAGCTATTATTTGAAACTAACAAGTAAGCTCTACTTAAGAGATAAGCATTTAACAGTCAAACCTTTTTTCCCTCTTTTATTCAAATGAACTAAACTGAATATTCATCTGAACAATACAAAGCTATGAAAAACCACACACACACAGAAGAGAACAGAAGACTGAAAACAAGATACCTCAAAATTAAAATGACCTGCTCCAAAGGCAGTCACTGAGGAACATCCAACAGTTAACTTCCAGAGAATTCTTTTTTTTTTTTTTTTTTTT